>NC_028643.1:11446819-11483413 GCF_001406875.1 Solanum pennellii | reverse complement strand
TCACTTTGCATGCAAGATACTAGGAAAGAATTGTTATAATTAGAATTATCAAGTTATGAACCTTTGGGGAACACGTAAACCCTAGTTACTTTGATTAATTTATTAAAATCCAACTTTCAAAGCTGTTAAGTGTCTCTTTCAATTTCGTTAGTTATTTTCACTCATTTAGAATTAGAAACCCCCCTTTTATTGTTTTTACTTTCCAAGGAAGTCATTGACCAAACAATAGTAATATCAAGTTGAAGTTAAGTCTAGACTATTTTCCTCGTGGGAACGATCCCAACCTCACTAGTTGGGTTATTTACTTGACACGACCGCTTTACTTCTTATTTGAGAAGTAAGTTTGAGCGTATCAAATTTTGGCGCCGTTGCCGGGGAAAGTAGCTTTTAGATTAATTTAAACTTATTACAATAGTTTAGTTGATATTTTCTTGATTTTACTTTGTTTTATTGTATTTGATTTTTTTTAGAACTATCCTCCTTGTATGCCAAATACACGGAGAGGAAGAGAACCCTTGTTTCCCTACGATCACGAGTTACAGCGTACACTGCGCAATATGAATAGAAACTTGGGAATAAATGATGAGGATCCGAACCAGAACATCCCAGCTCCGATTGATGTTCATGGTCAGATGTTACCCGATGCTCCGGGTGAACATCAACAGAGGGGACAAAATCCCGTTCCACGGCCCCAAGCATACTAAAGAGGCTATGATAACATAGCAGATTCAGATGGGCCATTGGTTTTGCCTCCTCTACCCACAGGCCACACTTTTGTGGTAACTAGTAGCCTGATGCAAATGCTCACTGCCAGAGGTTTGTTTTCAGGGCTACCTTCTGAGGATCCACATGCCCATATAGCTAAGGTAAGGGCAGTGTGTAAAATTTGTGTAGCGAGGCCTGATTTTGTTTTAGATGTAATAGGTCTCAGAGTGTTTCCTCTCTCACTGACGGGAGAGGCTGCTATGTGGTTCACTGAGCTCCCATACAACTCCATCTTCACTTGGAATCAATTAAGGGATGTCTTCTTAGCACGCTACTATCCGGTCTCCAAGAAACTAAACCATAAAGACAGAGTGAATAACTTTTTGGCACTACCAGAAGAGTCAGTTAGTAGTTCTTGGGATAGATTCACCTCATTCTTGAGAGGTGTTCCAAATCACCGTATAGATGATGTGTCACTGAAGGAATACTTCTATCGGGGACAAGATGATAACAATAAAGCGGTGTTGGACACTATAGCAGGTGGATCTTATGGAGAATGCCCTTATGCTGAGATTGCTGAAAAATTAGAAAAAATATCCCGGAAAAACAAGGCTTGGAGTACTAGGAAGTCTGATACAGGGAGAAACACCTTCACAGTGCAGTCCACTCACAACCCAGCCACAGATGAGATTCGGGAAGAAATGGCGCAGATGAGAACTGAGCTTGGGTTGGTACTAAAACATGTCACTGGGGGTGCAGAAAAGATTAATGCAGTCAACTACTTGGCTAAACCACCACCCCCTAACGATGAATGATAGTATGCGGAGGACACTTATGCAGTAAATGAACAGATGGGGGGTTTCCGACCAAGCGCCCAAGGCTCAAATCAGGATAATTCGCGCCAAGGTCAAGGGAACCAAGGTCCGAACAATGGTAACTACAATCGTGAGGGTCATTATGTCTGAGATGGAAACTACAACCGCGACAACAACTTTAACAGGGGTAACTATGCTAATAGAAATGACAGGATTGGGCCCTATGTCACTCTTTAAAATTGGGAAGTTACTCCTAGGGATGGTGGAGATAGTATGGCGCGAGTTAAGGATATGTTGCACAAAATGCTGAGGAGGTTCGACACTAGTGATGAACACATTAAAGAGTTGAGGTGTGATTTAACTAGCATTGGGCAAAAAGTTGATACACATGCAATTTCGATTAAACAGATCGAATTGAAAGTGGCCCAATTATCTGCGACAATGAACACACGGCAACCGGGCACTCTTCCTAGCAACACTGTCCAAAATCCAAAGAATGATGCGCACTGTATGGCACTCACTAATCGGGGTGGTAGGCAAACCATTGACCCACCTATGCCATCTACTGAAGAAAATGTGAGAAAGGATAATGATAATGTGGTAAAAGGTAGTGGTGAAGCAGAGGAAAGTAATGGAAAAGATGCTGAAGTACCGATCAAGGTAATTCCCATGCCTAGGCCGCCACCACCTTTCCCTCAGAGATTAGTAAAAAAGACCGAGGATGGTAAATACCGGCGTTTCATAACAATGTTGAAGCAGCTTTCTATCAATGTCCCTTTGGTAGAAGCTCTAGAACAAATGCCCGGTTATGCCAATTTTATGAAAGATCTGGTCACCAAGAAAAGATCGGTCACTTTCGAGGATGATGATAGACTGCAGCATTGTAGTGCCATTGCTACAAGATCCCTCGTACAAAAGAAAGAAGATCCTGGTGCGTTCACTATTCCTTGTACAGTTGGGTCATTACATTTTGCGAAAGCATTATGTGATCTGGGGGCAAGCATAAATCTCATGCCCCTCTCAATTAACAAGAAGTTAGGTTTAAGGGATCCAAAACCCACTGCGATGCGGCTACTGATGGCTGATCGGACAGTGAAACGGCCCATAGGGATACTCCATGATGTGCTAGTAAAAGTGGAGTCATTAATCTTTCCGGCTGATTTTGTTATTCTTGATTGCGAGGTCGATTTTGAAGTGCCTATTATTCTTGTGAGGCCATTCCTTGCTACAGGTAGAGCATTAATTGATATAGAGAAGGGACATATGACATTTCGGTTGAATAATGAAAAAGCGACCTTCAACATTTGTAGGACAATGAGGCAGAGTGGTGAGCTCCAATCGGTATCTGCCATATCCCACTAAGAAAATCTGAAGAAGGAGACTGAACAGAAAATTGCAAAGCAAGAGTTTATGGTTGGGGATTTAGTGCTTGTAGACAGTTCTGGGTCGTCTTGTCTTCCGGGAAAGCTCAAGTCCAAATGGACTGGCCCTTACCTGATTACCCAAGTATTCCCTCATGGAGCAGTTGCGTTAAAAGCAAAGGAGGGAGTGCGGTTTAAGAGGAATAGAGATAGAATAAAACTCTATTTTAAGCATAAAGCATCGGGGAATTAAGTGATAGAAGCATACCATCTTGATGAAGTATGAGTAATCAAGGGTCCCCAGTCGTGCCGCGACATTAAATCAGGCGCTTGTTGGGAGGCAACCCAATACTTATAGTCTTTTTAGTAATGGTAGCATTTTTCTACTAATGGGTTTTTAAATTTGCAGGCACATCACCAGGAAATTCTGTAGAAAATTACTCTACAGCAGTCACCGACGGATACAGCGACAGACCGTTGCGCCTGCGATGGACCGTCGTATGCATCCGTCGTACCAGGTACGTTTTTCTGCTATTTCTAAATTAGAACACACGAAGGAACCAACGACGGGTCGTCACAACAGCGACGGACCATCGTCGGAGAACCGTCGCGTGATTAATGAGTTATACCCGACCCGACCCGGCTGGACCCTTTTTCAAAATCAGACCGTTTAAACCACCCAACCCCTCATTTCACCCCATTCATTCATTATTCCTCTCATCTCCCCTCTCTTTTCAACTTCCACATTCCCTTCCACCGATCATTGCCCCCTTAACGTCTCCAACGCCCTAAAAGTGTTAATCTACTAGTCGGAGTTGCTGCGGTAGGTGTTTGCCTACCCACCGCGTACTTGTCCAGTTGTTTTCTCCATTTCTAAGGTATGTGTCTCGAATTCCTACTCATTTATCTTGCATTTTTGTTTATTAGTTAGTATTAGCTTAGTTCTTCGTTGTATATTGTTTCANTGCTAAGGGTCTCCATATATTTTTCAAGTGTCCTACGACGGACACCTACGACGGACCGTCGTACCTGTGACGGTCCGTTCTGCATATACCGTCATGCTAAGCAGAGACTCTCCTTCAAGGTTCTTTCTATATACATAGACTAAGTAAAACACGACGGACCTCATGACGGTCCGTCATAGTCACGACGAGCCGTCACCAGGCCCGTCGTGTGATACAGTTTCAATAGCAATGACACACTATTTTCAATGTTTTATTTCGTATGGTTTTGCCTGTCTTGTTTGCCACTACTCGTACTAATATCGATCCTTTACAGGTACTATCTACTATGGCACCCAAGCAAGACCGCATCTACGAGCGCGGGCGATCGAAGTCTGTCGCCCAGTCTGCCCGCATGGTCATCGGCTATGATGATGAGCATGACCCTGAGTACGTGCCCCCAGGCACTTCCGCCCCTTCCCGTGCTGCGCGTACTCCCAGAGCCACACCCAAAAAGGTGGCGTCCGGCGTAGTCACTGCCTCCCAGTCTAATGAGGAGCGCACACTGACCGGCACACCCTCTGGGTCAGCCACAATTGAGGAAGGAGCGTCTGGCTCCTTAGGAGTATCATGGTCCGATGAAGCCTCTGGCTCTGCTGAGGTTCCCGCACCCGCCACCGCTGCAGCGTCGGCCTCGTCTGATGAGGCTGACAGTTCAGACTCTACATCCGGCTCACCAGCTCAGGTCCCCACCACAGCCACCGACCAGCCCAACCGGTGGTGTGTCGACGGGCAGTTCCAAGTCTACTCCGACGCCAAGTTCCTCACTGATAAAGGAGTAATGACTCGAACACTCACTTTGGAGCGGCGGGTACTTACAGGGAGCCTCCCAACGATGCCTGAGATCCACAATATCTTCACTAGGCATCGCTTGGAGTGGACAGCACGTCCATTGGGACGATACAGTGAAGAAATGGTCCGAGAGTTCTACGCATCCTACGTAGCGACTCTCCGATCACAGATCGATAGGAGGGCTGCCCCCGCTAAACAGGCCCCACTGGAGCAGGTCCGAGTCCGTGGCGTACAGGTTGACATTTCCTTGCCAGCCATCCGCCGGTTTCTATACGGCGAGAGTATTGATGCTTCTCGGACCCCCTCACTGCCGAGTTCGACAACCGTTGGCAGATAGTGAAGGATGGCCATATCTTGCGCGAGCCATCACTGAGAGAGACCACCAAGAGGTGGATGGCCCTGCACCTGTCAGTAGATGGAATGGGTGCCGATTGGGTGACTGAGCCGAAGGGGGCCATCAAGAAGGCCAACCTCACGTTCACAGCAAAGTTCTTGTGGCTGCTTGTCCGTCACTGCCTCTCCCCCACAGCTGCTGACAACATCGTTACCTGGGATCGAGCAGTGTTGATGGCGGCGATGATAGCCAGATTCAAGGTGGACTTCGCATGGCTTCTCCACGCAGTCATGCACGAGAGGGCATTCAAGGTTACTACCACCTACCCCTTCCCGTGCATTATCTTTGCCCTCTGCAGGTCCGCAGGTGTGCCCATATGGCACATAGATCAGCTGAAGACCCCGCAGGGCACCGTTGGCGTAGGCCTCATTAGAGACGAGGCCAATGAGTTGGCTCCACGCAGAGGGCCCCGTCGAGAGCTGCCCCAACTTGCTGATGATCTTGCTGATACGGTAGCTCAGGCCCGCACAGCTACACAGGCGTCCACTGACACTACCCCGGTTGAGTCTATCCTGGGTAGTAGCACAGCCCCGAGCTCCTCTCGCACAGCCCCTCTACCGACACCGGTCCCGCTTGCAAGGGTCCAAAAACTAGAGGCACAAATGGCCACTCTTCTGCATCATATCCAGCCGTGGATGCAGATGTCGATTACTGAGTCCAAAGAGCGCCTAGAGAGGAAAATGGTGCAGTTTACAGAGCAGAAGATCGCTGAGGTTAACCAGCGCCTGGACGCCTTCGATTTGAGAGTGTTAGCCCGACCAGCCCCTCCGGTGGATATGGCGACTCTTCAGGCTGCAGTCGACAGTCTTCGTACAGACATCGACACGATCTTAGAGGCTAGGGTGCCGGAGTCTAAGGCCCCTCGTGTTGAGCCTGCTGAGGACACGGTGTTGGCTGTCCTTTTTGCTACTTCTGACATTCCACCACCTCCCCTCGAGAGAGTGCCAAGAGGCTTAGGGTTCGAGAAGAGGACGAGGCGTGAGCAAGGAAGAAGGAACGCCGAGAGATGGAGGCTGCGCGGAGAGCCTCACTTGCTGAGGAGGCGGCGCACCAGATGAGAGCGTCAGAGTTAGCGGGTGGGGCGTCTAGCTCCCGCACTGTAGATATAGTTGGAGGAACTAATGATGGTGCGGTTGTTGCTGAGGACACCACCGAGGGTGTCCAGATTGCAGAGGACGTGGGTTCCGAGGAACCGGACCCACCATCTTGCTGATCGACGGCGCTTTGCGCCACAGGTTTGCTTCATCTACCACTGTAGTATTTAGATTTTTATGCATTGGGGACAATTGCATGCTTTTTTGTTGGGGTGGGGTAAATGGATAGTGAGTGTTAGGGTGAAGTCTGAGTAGCCCAATTCACTATCCTCTTTTGGGGTTTTCTTGCCTGTGTTCTTTTTCCCCAAAAGACTGATTACTTTTTCTGTTGAACCGGCATGTTTATATCTTTTGTACATAGTTTAATTCTGGAGCATGATGGCTAAAATGATATCCTGATAAACTGAAAAATGATGCACGACTAGGCATAGTAACTAATAATTGTGTGGCTCTAAGCATGACATAGAGTTACACCATTGCATTACCCTAAGTCTTAAATTCGAACTAGGTGTCTGATAATCTGGTATAGTGATGAGATGTCAAGTTGAATAGACCACTATTGGTACTGAGCTAGAACTTGCCTGGTTAGTCCTGCTAAAAGTAAGCTGTAATAGACAATTAGGAAAGGATCATAGGCCCTTATTCAATAAAGTCCATTTCTAGACTAAATAAAAGAAACCAAATGAAATTTATCCTTCTTTGATCCAAATAATCTGAGCTTAAATTAGACCTTTCTTTTTCACCCCAACTGATCTTTTCTGGGAACTATGTGTTGGCCCTGGTCCCTCCTTGGACATGTGCACCTCAGCTTGTGTACCTTGACTCATGGCAAAGCCATTAGTTGAGGGTGACTATTATGAGGAATGCTCTGGAAAGTAGGGTTGAAAGAACAGAGAGAGAGAAAGAACAAAAGTAAAGTGACTCAATAATTAGTTGTAAGAAACGTAAAGAAAAAGAAAAATATACAAGGAATACAAGCAAGAAAAGAAGAGAGTCACTTACACAAATGAACAAAGAAGAGAAAATAGCAAGGTGAAAGAATATGAGAAACTAGGCGAGATAAAATGATAGAAAGAGGGAAGGTTTAGCCGATATGTCAAGGAGGTCAAAGAGTCACTAAAGTATACCTAAATATATCCTACCTGACCCTGAGCCTATGTTACAAGCTAAGAAAGACCTATCGTGATCCTAAGGGTTGTATAGCGAACATAAGGCAGTGAAAATAAGGGCAAGCTTATGGCAATAGGTATGAATGAGTGTGACTTTGTTCTGAAAGAGAGTGTTGAAAAGTAATCCTTATACTCAAACTGAAATCATTGTGTGAAAAATGAGGATTTTGTTCTAAAGTGAGGACACTAGTTGCAATACCAGAATTGTTAGCACCTCAGTGAGAAATTGAAGAGGATAGGTGTTAATGCATGGTGAGTCTGTGTCATGTTCTGATCCCACAAAATTCAAGCCTAATAGTGATAGCATGCATAGATTTGATGAGATTAATCGAGATTGATAGCAAAATGATTGCAAAGGATAAAACATGGATACTATTGTAGAAAGATTGTGTAGTGAGTCATAGTGCTTCGCTTGAGGACAAACAACGAATTTAAGTTGAGGGTGTTGATATACCGTGGTTTCACGGTATAATTAATTCTTTTTCCTTAAGTTTAGTGTGTCCGAAAAGCCTTTTTGTGCTAATTTTTATATAAGTTTCTCTTTGATTTGCAGGAAACCTGTCCAAAGCTGAATGCGGAGATTTTGAGCGAAGAAGTTCAGAAGAGACCACCTACGGAGCTTATGACGGTCCGTCGTGCTTGTGACGGTCCGTAGGTGGCAGCTAGTGCAGCTGCTGAAGGAAGATTGGGAAGTCTGACCAATTGTGGGATTACGAAGCTTGTGACGGTCCGTCGTGGCTATGACGGTCCGTCCTGCAGGTTCGTCGTGATGTTCAGAGAAGTGATCCCAGTACCCAGATTCCAAGAGTTGAAGTGTTTTGGAACGAAGACCCTCGATGGACCGTTGTGCCTATGACAATCCGTCATACTTGCCGTCGAGGGGAATGAAGAGAGCAGCAGAAGAAATTGCACAAGTATGGGACGACGGAGTCCATGACGGTTCGTCATGGCCACGACGGTCCGTCGCGAGTTCCGTCGACCCAGCCGCGTCTTGGCAGATTTCCAGCAAATGGAGTCCTTGTTTAATTAGGTTTTTATTTTTTATAAATAGTTCGAAAAACCTCGTTTTTGAGGTTAGACAGCAGTATTAGTTAGACTCTGCTAGATTAGACACCAGTATTAGTTAGACTCTGATAGATTAGACATCATATTATTGGACTTTGTGTATTAGTGTTAGATTTTGGAGATTCTTGCAAGTGATTCTTGGAGATTAATCAAGCGAACTTTCGGATTTTACTCTTTCTCATTGATGTAAGTACATGAATTCTTATATAATATATTTGAATATTGTGTTTATGGCTATGAGTATCTAAACTCCATAAGTAGGGTTTTGGGAACCATGGGCAAATAATGAGATAAACCCTAACTAAAATAACAATTCTAGAATAGTGTCTTGCATGTATTAATAATTCTTTCGCTTAGAAGTCTTTTTAACGGATGGCCAACGTTAGAACTCGCCTTAATGCTACTTGCCGGACCAAGGAGGTAGATAATAGGAAAAGAATTATTAACATAGATTTAGTGTATACTATCTAATAGGCTAGTATTGATTGGTACGAGGTAATAACTTAGTCAAATATCGAATACGATGCTTAATATGAGGTAAAGATAAGGGTTAGGAAAGCAACACACGTAGCCGGACCAAGGTGCGGAGTGAGATTTTCTAGATGCCGGACCAAGGATTTAGAAATACATAACTTGTCACTTTGCATGCAAGATACTAGGAAATAATTGTTATAGTTAGAATTACCAAGTTATGAACCTGTGGGGAACACGTAAACCCTAGTTACTTTGATTAATTGATTAAAATCCAACTTTCATAGTTGTTAAGTGTCTCTTTCAATTTCGTTAGTTATTTTCACTCATTTAGAATTAGAGTGTAGACTATTTTCCTCGTGGGAACGATCCCAACCTCACTAGTTGGGTTATTTACTTGACATGACCGCTTTACTTCTTATTTGAGAAGTAAGTTTGAGCGTATCAGTTTCTCATGAGATGAGTCGCCAATGCTAATGAGCATGTAGAGGGTTATGTGTATCTCCAAGTTCCATTACTATGCCTGCCACATAGGATATATAAAGTTATTTTTACTTAGTAATCTAGTATGTGTTAATGTTCCACCTTGGCTAGTTAAAAACACCTTCCATTGGTGTAAGGCTCTACAACACTAAATTCCATGTAGCACCCATGGTCTTAGTGTCAGTTAAGGATATAGTTATCCTAAAGTAAAATGGACAATTGAAGTAACATATAGTTATCCTAAAGTAAAATGGACAATTGAAGTAACGTAAGAATCCTAACTAGGATAACCTAAGAGTAGTTGCTTAGTGGAGGTGGGGACATGGGACTTCACTTATGTATCGCACTAGAGGCTCTTGAGGGAAGTCCTAGGAAAGTGTTCTAATGCATGTGTCTATGAATATGTTTCTTATGCATGACTCTATGATATTTGTAAACTTGTTTTGATAAAATGCATGGTATGAGCCTTTAGGAAGTGGTCTTGTTGTTAATTCATAATTTTGGTCATAATGAATACACGAGGAAGGTATTATTGACATAGCTGAAGTTGTCTTCACTTTCTATGTTGATGTATAAATTGGATGTTAAGGATTGTGGTGTCATGATAGGTTTACTAAGTATGTGTGATGTTATGGGGTTTCACATGTACATTGCACTAGTAGACTTAGGTTGGGATTGTGAATAAGATCTTATAATGTTCTATGTGAATGAAATAAGCATTTGTGCAAGTAAACTATGGTTCACTGTAATTTCACTAAGGTCTTGACTTAAATATGTCTATTATGTATTATACTTCTAACATAGTATGTGTTTGGTTATATAGATTATATGTATAATTTCCTTATCGCCTAAAGGTGATGCATTGAACCAACTATCACTAGAGGGGTAATTTGGAACTTAAGTAATTAAAAGGAAGGAAGCGCCGAAGGAAGCTTACTTTAAAGTTCAAATCATTTACTATAAAGTGATCCCAAAATGTGACGTAAATTCTAGGCGTGAGTTTTTATGTTGTTTGGCCTTTGAATATGCTTATTTGAAGTATTTTAATGATAAAATTCTTATTGTATAAACATTTTATGGATATTTTTTCAACAATGCATGAAGTATGATTTCAAGAAAAATGTTCCTTTTAAATTCATGTTTTTGCATGGTTGTCATACTTAGTGCATTCTTGTACTAACTACATTCTTCTTTACCTTTTTACACAAAGTGTAGGTTATGGATTCTTGAAAGGATGTCTATATGTGGAGGAGATTGTTATGTGTTTCCCAAGCTCAAGAAAAAGGAATCCTTAAAATTCAAGGATGTACTATGTCAACTTATGGTTTATTCTAAACTCTTGTAAATTGTATAGTTATGTAATGGCCTAGGCCAATTCGTGACCGCGTTGGTTTTCCTTGGATCAATCTCAACCCCCTTACTAGAGATGGTATGACCAAGAAGCACCACCGACCTCAACAAAAACTCACTGTTTCTATACTTGGAAAATGGTTGATTCTCCTTAAGCACTTCTTCACCACTCTTAAATTGTCATGTGTTCACCCTCATTTTTCGAATATACCAAGATTTTATCAATGAACACAATGACAAATGAATCTAGGTAACATTGAAATACCCTATTGATGAGGTCCATAAACGCCGCTGGGGAATTAGTGAGACCAAAGGACATTACTAAGCACACATAGTTAACATATCTAGCCCGAAATGCAATTTTTCGTATATCCTCACCTCTCACCCTAAGTTGGTGATTCCCTGATCTCATATAAATCTTAGAAAAGTAGCTTTCCCCTTGGAGATGATCAAGTCGTCAATCCGAGAGAGATGATACTTGTTATTAGTAGTGACTTTATTATGTTGGCGATGATCAATGCACATTCTAAGGGACCCATCCTTCTTCTTCTAAAACAACACCGGAGCACCCCATGGAGAAATACTAGGCCTAATGAAGCCTTCGTCTAGTATATCTTTGAGTTGAGATTTCAACTCTTTCAATTAGGTTGGAGCCATCCAATAAGGAGGAATTGAAATGGGGTTGGTATCTTGTAGCAAGTAAATACAAAAATCAATTTCCCGTTCGGGAGGGACTCCTGGAAGATCATTAGGAAAAACCTCCGCAAATTCCCTAATTACGAGGAATAACTCAATCAGACAAATTTCAGAGTCTAAATCTTTGACTCTTACAATATGCTATAAACAACCTTTTGAGATCATGTTGCAAGCCTTTACACAAGAAATGATAAAACCTCTAAGAATAGAATTTCCCCCCCTTGTACTCTAAAATGGGTTCATTTGGAAAATTTAACTTGAAAATTCTTGTTCTACAATCAATGGAAGAAAAGATCATGCAACAAATACATCCCAAAAATTACATCAAAATCAACCATATCAAGTTCTACTAGTTCAACATGAGTAACTCTATTGGGTAATATTATAGGACAATTTCTATATACCCTCATTAAAACCACACTCACCTACCTGGGTGGTTACCATGAAAGCTTCATTTAGAATATCGGGCAAAATATCAAACTTCCTAGATATGAAGGGAGTAACGAAGGATAATGGGGCACCCGCATCAAGTAAAGAATACACAGCAATAGAGAAGACTGATAATATAATGTTCACCACATCGGGAGAACTCTCTTGTTCACCCCTAGA
Organism: Solanum pennellii; assembly: GCF_001406875.1. Lineage (NCBI taxonomy): Eukaryota > Viridiplantae > Streptophyta > Magnoliopsida > Solanales > Solanaceae > Solanum > Solanum pennellii. Next base: position 11,471,408 of record NC_028643.1, on the reverse strand, counting down.
GCGAAGTGCATCGAAGTGATTCTTCTTTAGAGCATCCATATTAAAACAACTAGATTGAGCTTTCCTTCTACCATTGTATTTCCCCATCACATAAGGGAAATCCCTAACCTTGTGGCCACTCTTGCCACACCCAAAACAAGTGTCCGTCCCAACAAGGCAATCACCATAATGATTCTTTCAATACTTTCCACATGTTGGCTTCTTTGTATGTGAGCTAGTACCTTTTCCCTTTTTGAAATTAAGGTTAGACACCCTATCATCACGATCCTTGGGAAATTTCGTAGGAACTTTACTAGAAAACCCCTTCTTGAAAGGTCACTTAATTTGAATGTGACGGCATTAATATATTCAAGACACATAATTGATTTGTGGAAATCAATTCCTTCTGGGTTTTTATTTCATAATATGTCTTGAACTCAATCATTTTATTTAGGGAATTGTATCTATAAATAGGACATGAAAAATTATATTTTGGGAAGCCAAGAAACAAGATAGAAGACATAATAGAAAATTTTTCTATCTTTAGAGCTTTGTAAGAGTTGCCGTGGAGGCCGGGGAATTATGGTTTATTCATTCTTCTCCAATATTTTTATTTGTATTCGTGATTAATAAAAGATAGTTTAGCTATTGTTCTTAACTTTTAACGACTAACACAAGAATATCTATTTTAATAATTTTTTATTGTGTTTTGAGATATTTAGTAGCTAAACTCCACAACTAGGTTTGTGGGAACCATGAGCAATTAACAATGTATTAATAGTAATTAAGCAATTCTCAAATATGTTTTTGCATGTTTTGATAATTTTTCCTATAGAAGTCTTTTAACGGTGGCCAATGTTAGAACGCTCATTGTTGCTACTTGTTGGACCAAGGACGTAGTTAATAAGAAAAGAATTATCAACATAGATTTAGTGAGATACTATCTAATAGTCTAGTTTCAATTGGTGATATGTAATAACTAAGACATACATCGATTATGATGTCTAATATAAGGTAATGGTAAGGGTTAGTAAATTATACACATGTAGCCGGACCAAGGTGCTGGGTGAAATTCTCTAGTTGTCAGACTATGGAATTAGAGATACCTAACTTATCACTTTGCATGTATTACACTAGGAAAGAATTGCTATTACTAGGATTACCGCGTTATGCGCTTATGGGTAACACATCCCTAATTTTTAAAATTAATTTGGATATAAATAAATGCTTAGTTCAAAGCTATTTTTTTTCTATTATTTTTATTTCAATTTAAAACCCCCCATTTTTATATAACAACTATCAAGTTAAATATTTGATTTTAATAGTTTTCTTCAATATTCTCAGTGGGATCGACACCGACTCATAGTTTGATAAATATATTGCATGCGATAATTTATATTTCTTTTCAAGAAGTATATTTGAACGTTACCAAAGCCTACTCTTAGAGAAACACCCTTCATAAGACTTGACCTTCTTGGCCTCCTTACTCTTTCTCCTTAACCTAGTTTCTTCCACTTGTTGAGAATGAACCATGAGACTGGAGATATTCATATTATCATGAAGCATAGCCGAAGGACATTATTCCACCAAGTCATCAGTCACCCCTATACGAAAACGACTCATCTCATCCCCTGGGTTTGAAACCAAGGATGGAGCAATCTTGGACAATTTAGTAAATTTAAAGGAATAGTCAAGTAAACTCATACCTCCTTGACGAAGGTTGATGAATTCTTCCAACATAGCTTCTCTCATCTCTTTAGGAAGGAACCTAACAAGGAAAGCCTTCTTGAAGATTTCCTAAGTCACCGGACCACCTCTTAGTGACCTATTATTCCGCCATTGCATATACCAAGTTTAGAACATATCCTTAAGTTGATAAGCCGCCAACTCGGCATTCTAATTTGAGGTCACACCCATAGCATAAAGAATCTTATAGACCTCGTCCAGGAAGTATTGAGGTTCCTCATCCGACCTCCACCCATAGAACACAGGTGGATTAATTCTTGTAAAGTCTCCCAAACGCGAGGCCATAGTGTTAGCATGTTGAGGTACCTGATCTCCAACCTCCCTATTCATTTGTGACATCATATATTTAACTTGAGAAGTGAAAGCATTAGGTTGAGAGGTCATGTATTGAGTTAAAGTGAGAAAGGCTGCCCTTATATCTCCATCGGTCATCGGTGGAGGAACATCCGGAACATTATAAGACCAAAAAAATGACTTAGGTAAAATAGAGCCTAACATGTTGGTTATGATGTTCTAAGGTCGTAAATAGGTCTATTATGTGATAATGAGGCAGTGTCTAAGAGCTTAGGTGCATTGGAAGTCAAACGTCAAGGGACGACTAAGATGTTCGACGACTAAGTCACCTATGTGCCTCATATATGGCTCCATGTGTATATATTTGATTAATGGGGTTTTAAATTATTTAAATAAGTTATTGTATCATATATATGCAGTGTGTCGAGTTTTGTGAATTTTGGAGGTTAAACGTCCAAGAACATCCATGAAGTTGGAAAGTGTTTCCTTGAAATGACCTTGTGTGTCTAAGCATGTTTCGTCAAGTTTTACGTGTTCGTTTTTGATAAAAATCATTTGCGAGGTACTAAAAAATTGTATACAATCATGTTTGGGTTGGAAGCGTCCAGGAAAACATCCCCAAGGACAAACTAAGGGTTCTTGAGGAAGGACCCAAAATTGGTGCCAAGGCTTCCAAAGACAGCCCAAATCCACGGAGACAATCGACGCCCAGTGGGTCAATCAAGGCCCCGTTGGTATGGTCTCATCGATTGGGACATAGTCTTGGGAGGGAGGATACAAATGTTGAGTCTCTGAAGAAACAAACAGAAGGACAGGACGGTCCATTTGTAGACAAACGGTCCGTCGTCTTCCAACCGGTTGTGGACTGCCTGCGTGCGTGCAGTTCACTGTAAGTTGATGGGTGAACATGTAATTTCACCCCACTTAATAATAAGAGTATTGGCGGTTCTTTAGAGGTTTTTTGGGTATTTTAAACATGCATATAAGTTCATAACACTTAGAAGATTTCATTCTTCCAAATAAAAACCCCAAATCCCTCAGAATTCTCTCTAGAACTCCATTGGAGTAAAAACTCAAGGAAGGGCTTGGTGTGACTAAATGAGTGGATATTATTAATAAAATTGAATAATTTTATTCATCAAGGTATGTATTTTGATCCTTGAAACTCTTTTCATCAAGGAGCCCAATTCTGAAGATGTTTTCTAAAGTTTCGAAAGTTGAAATGTCCTGTTTCATGATTCATTATGGGTTCTTGCATCAATTGCTTTTAAACGTTTATTATGGATTAAATTTTTATATTCTTGATGATTTTAACCTAAATTACATTTAAACCAATGAATTGTATGAACCCTAGTTTTAGTCTAAGTTATAGTTTACTTGATATTGATCTAATGTTGATGAATTCTTTTGTAGTTTTATGTGGCTATTCATTGATTTAATAATTGTATTCAATTGATATATAGGTTGTATTAGATTGATGAATTTAAATTAAATTGACCGATCTCATTGATTATTATAATTTTTATGTTGAATTGTGGGTTATGGCCATGGGTAAGAGCCTTGTGATATCGAATGTGATGGATGATCTGACATTGGATTGAGGTGTTGAGGATGATGTGGTGGTAAGCTGACCTATTTCCATATTTTTTTAAGTTAATTAGAATTCAATTATAATGTGATTGGTATTGTCCACTTATTGTGGCAGTGTTATGTGTTTTACTTGCAATTGATGTGGACTTGACGACGTTACTTTAGGTATTATGATGATCATGGCCTTTTCGGCAACTACTTGAAGTAATGTGATTATTTATGTATTATATTATGTTAGGTATGATTATATTTATCTACAATTTAAGTAATGTGAAGTCATCATATGTGTTCTTCTATTCATGTCATCTTAGGTGATCATGTTAGAGTATGACTTTGACCTTGTGTGTATAGTCTAAGAGTTGAGTCTTGGTTGTTCCTAATTAACTATATGAGTCTATGTTTTTCACATTGATGATTGTATGATAGTTTATAGGAGAACTTGATGATGATACATTTATGTTTATGTGTTTCTATAATGACATGTAATATGAGTTAAGGTTAAGTATGTAGTATCCTGTCTTGGTTGACTTGTGTCCCTTTTGTGATGTTTGTATGAATGTGGATATGTTATTTCTTGACTTAGGATTATAAATTATCTTAGTCTTGAATGTATTAAATACATGTGACCTTAAATGAAGTTAAGAGGGTCTTTTATGTGAAACCTTGAACCTAGTGGTAAGGTTATGAATTTTGAAGTCGTGAGCCGTAATGTTATCCTTCAAAGTAAAGGAATGATAGACTTAAGGTTAATTAGCTGGAACAACATCATATTAATCCTTAGGAAATTCATCATTAGCTTTTTGTTGCTAGTGTAAGTTAGCCGTAATGGGCCTTTCTTTTGTAGGGTAAATGTGATTGGGTTATGAACATGTTATGGAACCCTTTTATGTAAACCTTAAGTGTAATATACTCTATGAGAATTAAGGCTAGCACGCAGTGAGTATGGTAAGGGAAGTGGTTCTAGTTAAAGAGTGAGACTAGATTACAAAGCATGCCCTTCATATTCCTTAATCATGTGCTTACATGGGATGTGTCTAACTTGTACCATTGGCAAGTAGAACAACCACATCAGAGTAGGATAGACTTACAGATTCCATGTCTTGCTATCATGGTCTATGTCGTTTATTGCCAATTCTCATCATATGGAATACCTATTAGCATTAGACAAGTCCTATAAGGTTTAGGTGGTTGTATGGGACGCTATCTAGACATGGCACAATAGGCTTTGAACGTGTTATTTGGAGTTCCTAGGTCTTGTCGAAGACCATTATTTGAATGTCCATTATCTATTGAATATCGCTTAAATGAACTAATGAAAGTAATTACTTAAGTTAAGAAAGTATTTTGAATGAATAAGTACTTATCTAGAGTAGTTAAAGGTTTTCTAATTAAGCTTTGAAGGGGACATAGGAATGGTAACTTCTTTTCTTACCTAGATGAGTCTTAAGAAAGACTCTAGTTAGGGAAATGGTTGATTATGTGGACATGATCTAAGCCTTAGGTATTCTTAAGGATTACTTAGTTAATCTTGAAGATGTTAATCATGGACGTTATCTTCTTGATTTATTTAAGTAGGTCCTTTGATAGCCTTTGTGAGGAGAATGTCATATTATCGATGTGTTGATGATTTTATGTCTTGCAAGTGTGTATGTGACTAATTATGAGTAGTCTTGAGGATCATTTAGGAATGCCATGAGAGGGTGTATGGGTGTTCTCTCTTTGTGTTGCTTAAATGAGTCTTAGGATAGCTTTAAGTGGGATGATTACATACTAAAAGATGTCTAAGGTAAGTATAAGTAACTTCACTTTACAGAGAAGGACTTCACTGTAACAATGAAGTCGAGTTAGTGTAAGGTGACTCTTAAAACTATGATATTTGATTCAAATGTCTTCTTATGTGTTTCTATGTTGTTAAATTTTGTTCTTATGATTATAATATGATTTTTAAATGAAAAGATGCATATTTCTACTAAATGTCCATTTTCATGATTTTCATGCATTATGTCATACTTAGTACATGTGGTTGTACTAATCCATTGTTTTATCTATCTCTATTGTTGTTGGTAGGTGAGGATCCTTTGGGAAGGAAGACTTGGACCGTAGCAATCATTAAAGAGAAGTTGAAGTATGTCGTCATTTGACCTGAAGGCATATATGTCTTTTATGTTTTCATTCAAACTATTTTAATATACTAAGTATTTCTATATTTTGAAGTATGCGCTGTGTTCCCCAGTATTCTTACGTCTTATCTTTGATGAAATTGAGACTTCGCATTTCCTATGACTGTATTTGAAAGAGTTTTTAAAGACTATGATATGTTTTATGAAAAGTTTTAATTCCGCAGTACGTATCACTATGTTTATGCAATGAATGATATGTAAGGGATTGTACAAGACCTCTGAGAGGTCAAGTACGCCGGTTAAAATCCGAGATTGCCCCTATCTTCTAGGCTGTATTTTCGATATGTGACAAGCTTGGTAACAAAACATAGGTTGTGAAAGTAGTATTATGAACCAAGAAGTCTCATCAAGTCACGTCTAGTAGAGTCTTGACCATGTGTACATCTATGTTCGAGAGGCTACAGTAGGATAGACTTCCCCTTCTTTTCTACTCATATGTTGTGCAGTAGGGTAAAATTTATGAGTACTCTTTTCTTATAGTTTTCGTTGTGTTTCTAGGAAGATGAATACAAGAAGGACACCGGCTAGGAGAGTTGAGGAGAATGAAGTGCAAGAAGAGATTCCGCCTCAAGTTGAGGAAGTTAAGCTAGTTCCTCAAGATCTTCAAGGTGAACAAGTCCCTATTGTGGATGAAGGTGTTGATTTCCCGGAATTGAGTATTAGGGATATTAGAGAGCTTTGTTTGCTTTTGCCCAAGCGTTGACTACCCAAGTGAATTTAGTATGGTGACTAGGGTGAATGTTGTGGAGAGAACTATGACGTCTGGGTTAAGAGATTTTGTGAGGATGAATCCTCCAATCTTTCTTGGCTCTAAGGTGGGAGAGGATGACCAAGAGTTCCTAGATAGACTGTACAAGGTGTTGAGTGCTATGGGAGTCACATCTATGGAGAAGGCGGAGTTGGCTTCATATCAATTGAGAGATGTTTTTCAAATATGGTACACTCAATGGAAGGATAATTGGCCGGAGGAATCGGGTCCTATTGAGTGGGAAGAATTTAAAGAAGCTTTTCTTGGTAATTACTTTCCCCATGAGAGGAGAGAAGTTAAGGTGGAGGATTTTATCAATCTCAAGCAATGGAATATGAGTGTTGAGGAATACTCTTTGAAGTTCTCTATGTTATCTTAGATATGCCCCTTCTCTTGTATCTAATTCAAGAGATGAAATAAGTCGTTTTGTGATGGGTGTGGCTGATCCAGTGAGGTAGGAATGTCGTACGGCGATGTTACACGATGATATGACCCTAGCTAGACTCATGATGTATGAACAATCGATTGAAGAGTCTAAACATGGGAGGATGACTAGAAGCTTAAAAAGGAGTGGTGCTAGTGATCAAGGGCAAACTAGGTTTAAGAAGAAGGCTCAAACTCAAGAAGAATGTAAGAGTGCTAAGGTGAAATTGGAAAGAGGAGGTGGTTGTCAAAATGTCAAACCTACATATATCACTTGTGGCATGAATCATTATGGTGAGTGTTTATTGGATACCGGGAGTTGCTATGGTTGTGGAAAGGAAGAACATAAGGTGACAGATTGTCCTAACATTGCTTCTAAAGGAAAAGAGGGTAACCAAGTTGCTCCTAGTCTTCAAAAGGATGATGCTCCAAAAAAGAGGTGTTTCTATGCACTCCGGACTAGAGAGGACAAGCCGAATGATGGTGATAATTATGAGGGTTAGTCCTTGAATTTCTTTTTAGTGGTATGAGTTACTTCTAATTGGGGGAGTATAGTTAGTAGATGGGATCAGAAAGTCAGAGAAGCATCTTGCATGTGCATGATGTTTAGGGTTTTGTTGAAATTGAATTTCATTTACTTCTTGCATTGTTTGTTTTATGAGGTAATGATTATGTTTTAAGATGTTTTTATGTGATCTTACTTTGCATATTAGCATGTTTATATCATGAATTGACTAAAAGTTGGATTTTTGGAAAAATGGCCCAAATCACTATCATGTTTTTCCCTACTTACTGTTAAATTTTTGGAAATTTGACTAACTAATCCTTTGGTAAAAAATTGTTGTAATTTGGTTAGAACTGATGCATATAAGCATGAAATTGAATATAAAATAAATTTTTCATATTTAGAATGAAGCATGGGAATTTGTAGCATAATGAATTATGGAATTGTTTTCTAGTTTCTTGTTGTGTTGTGTCTCTTGACTAGGTGAAATTTATGTTTTCTTCTTTATTATGTGTTATATGGTATGTTTATGAGCTTCTAATTAAATCTCTATTCTTAGAAGTGTTCGGAGAGTGGCAAATGTCATTCGAGGACAAGTGTTGTCCAAGTGGGGGAGATTATAAGACCCCAAAAAGGATTTAGGTTCACTGGAGTCTAAAATGTTTGTTATGATGTTTTAAGGTCTTAAATAGGTCTATTATGTTTTAATGAGGCAGTGTCTAACAGTTTAGGTGCATTGGAAGTCAAACGTCAAGGGACGACTAAGACTTTCGACGATTGAGTTACATATGTACCTCATATTTGGTTCTATGTGTATATGTGTGATTCATGGGGTTTTAAGGTCCTTAAATAAGTTATTATGGCATATATAGTCAGTGTGTCGAGTTTTATGATGTTTGGAGGTCAAACGTCGTTGACGTTCAAAAGTGTTGCCTTGAAATGACCTTGTGTGTCTAAGCATGTTTCGTCATGTTTTACGTTTTTGTTTTTGATGAAATTCATGTGAGAGGTGATAAAATCGCATAAAATCATTTTTTGGGTTGGAAAGGTTCGGGCAAACATCCCCAAGGACCAACCAAGGGTCCTTGACGAAGGACCCAAAGTAGGCGCCAAGGCTACCCAAGACAGCCCAAAACCAGGGAGGCAGTCTACGCCCAGTGGGTCAATCGACGCCCCGTTGGTAGGGTCTCGTGGATTGGTACTTAGTCTTGGGAGGGATTAGACCGATGTTGAGTCTCTGATACAACCAACGGAAGGACAGCACGGTCCATTTATGCACAAACAATCCGTCGACTGCCATTAATTAGAAGACTGCCTCCCTGCGTGCAGTTAACTATAAGTTGAGAAGTGAACTTGTAATTTCACCCTACTTCCAAATAAGAGTATTGGAGGTTATTTAGGGGTATTTTGAGTATTTTAAACATGCATAAAAGTGTTTAATACTTTGAAGATTTCATTCTTCCAAATCAAAACCCCAAATCCCTTTTAATTCTATCTAAAAATCCATTGGAGTCAAAACTCAAGGAAGGGCTTGGTGTGAAGAATTTAGTGGAGATTCTTGATAAAAGTGAATAATTTTATTCATCAAGGTGTGTATATTGATCCTTGATATTCTTTTCTTCAAGGAGCCCAATTCTCAAGATGTTTCCTGAAGTGTTCAAAGTTGAATTGTCCAATTTCATGATTCTACCGTGGGTTCTCACATCAATTGTTTTTAAACGTTTATTACAGATTAATTTTTTATTGAATTTATGATTTTAACCTAAATTACCTATGAACCCTAGTTTTTTACTAAGTAATGGGTTACTTGATATTGATCTAATGTTGATGAATTCGTATGTAGTTTTATGCGGGCTATTCATTGATGTAATCATTGTAATGAATTGATATCTAGGTTTTATTAGATTTATGAATTTACATTAAATTTACCTAGTTTATTGATTATTATAGTTTATATTTTGAATTGTGGGTTATGTCCATGGGTAAGGGCCTTGTGATATCGAATGTGATGATTTTACATTGGATTAAGGTGTTGAGGATGATGTGATTGTATGATGCCCTATTTCCTTTTTTTTTATGTTAATTAGAGTTTAGTTATATTGTTATTGGTATGGTCCATTTATGGTGTTAGTGTTATGTGTTTTACTCGCAATTGATGTGGCCTTGTCGGCGTTACTAAATGTATTTGATGATCATGGCCTTTTCGGCAACTACTTGAAGTTGGGTGAATATTTGTATAGTTTATTATGTGAAGTATGATGATATTTGTCTGCATGTTAAGTAATGTGAAGTCATATATGTGTTCTTCTATTCATGTCATCTTAGGTGATCATGCTAGACTATGACTTTAACCTTGTGTGTATAGTCTTAGGGTTGAGTCTTGGTTGTTCCTAATTGACTATATGAGTCTATGTTGTCACATTGATGATGGTATGATGATATGTTTATATTTATATGTTTCTAGAATGACATGTATTATCAGTTAAGGTGAAGTATGTGGTATCTTGTCTTGGTTGACTTGTGTCCCTTGCTTGATGTATGTATGAATTTTGATATTTAACATATTGACTTAGGATGCTAAATTATCTTATTCTTGAATGTATGAATGACATGTGACCTTAAATGAATGTAAAAGGGTGTTTTATGTGAAACCTTGAACCTAGTGGTAAGGTTATGAATGTTGAAGTCGTAAGCCGTAATGGTATCCTTAAAAGTAAAGGAATAATAGACTTAAGGTTATTTGGCAGGAACAACATCATATTAATCCTTAGGAAAGTCATCATGAGATTCTTGTCGCCATTGTGAGGTTGCCCTAGTGGACCTTTCTTTGGTAGGGTAAATGTGATTGGGTTATGAACTTGTTAAGGAACCCTTTTATGTGAACCTTATGTGTAAGTTAATCTATGAGAACGATGTCTAGAACTGAGTGAGTATGGTAAGAGAAGTAGTTCTAGTTAAAGATTGATACTAGATTACAAAGTGTTCCCTTCATATTCCTTAACCATGTGCCTACATGGGATGTGTCTAAGTTCTACCATTGGCTAGTAGAACAACCTCATCAGAGTAGGATAGAACTCCGGATTCCATGTCTTGTTATCATGATCTATGTCGGTTATTGTCTATTCTCATCATATGGACTACCTATTAGCATTAGAGAAGCTTTATGAGGTTTAGGTGGTGGTATGGGACACTATCTAGACATAAGACAATAGGCTTTGAAAGTGTTATTTGGAGTTCCTATGTCTTGTCCAAGACCATTACTTTAATGTCCTTTATGTGTGGAATGTCTCTTCAATGAACTAAGGAATGTAATGACTTAAGTTAAGAATGTATGCAAAATGAATAAGTACTTATGTAGAATAGTTAAGGGTTGTCTAGTTAAGGTGTGAAGGGGGCATAGGAATAGTCACTTTGTATCTTACGTAGATGATTCTTGAGAATGATTCTAGTTAGGGAAATTATTGACTATGTGGACATGATCTAAGCCTTAGGTAGTCTTAAGGATTACTTAAGTAATCTTGAAGAGGTCAATCTTGGACGTTATCTTACTTATTTACTAAAGTAGGTCTTTTGTTAACCTTTGGAAGGAGAATGTCATATTATTTATGTGTTGATGATTTGATGTCTTGCATGTGTGTATGTGACTCATTATGAGTAGTCTTGAGGATTATTTAGGCATGCCTTATAAGGGTGTATGGGCGGTCTCACTTTGTGTTCTTTAAGTGAGTCTTAGGATAGCTTTAAGTGGGATTATTACCTACTAGAAGACGTGTAAGTTAAAGATAAGTAACTGCATTGTACAGTGAAGGATTTCACTGTAATAGTGATGTGGAGGTACTCTAAGGTGACTCTTAAAATTATGATATTTGGTTCAAATGTTTTCTTATGTGTTTCGAAGTTGTTAAATGTTGTTTTTATGATTATAATATGATTTTGAAATGAAAAGATGGATATTTCTACTAAATGTCTGTTTTCATAATTTTCATGCATTATGTCATACTTAGTACATGTTGCTGTACTAACCCATGCTTTGATCTATCTCTATAGTTGTTTGTAGGTGAGGAGTATTTTTGAAGGAACACTTGGACCGCAACAATCATTCAAGAGATGTTGAAGTATGTCCTCATTTGACTCAAGGGCATATATGTCTTTTATATTTTAATTAAAAGTATTATAATAGACTAAAATTTCTATATTTTTAAGTATGCGCGGTGTCCCAAGTATTCTTGTGTCTTATGTTTGATTAGATTGAGTGTAAATATCTAAACAAGAGTATAACAATTTGGAATAGCCCATATATCAATACAATAAAAGCCACATATATACTATAAAATTAAAACAGTCAAATCAAAGAGTATGAACAAAGTGTCTTTAAGACTAATAAACATCCAATGCTAGAAAGTGGCATTGCACTCGAACTAGTGATGGCCTACCCAATGAGAATCCAAGTCTTCCTTTAAAAGTCATCACTAGCCCTTTAACGAACGGAACATAAAGTGCTGGGGAAAAGGGGAGACATGGGGTGAGCTCATATCTTATACTAAATATGGAATCATATGCACATACAACATAGAAATTATGCTAAAAAGGGAAATTTCATTAAAGCATGCAAATTTACTTTGAGACACCCTATGCACATTCAAAAACCAATATATGTCAATAAGCATATATTCCTTAAGTGAAGACCATGTCTATCACAAGATCAACAATATCAAGTCTAGTCAAGTCAACATGCATATCAAGATAATTGAGCACAAAATTAAAACAACTATATCATCAAATTATTATATCAATAAACATGTATAAGAGTTCATAGCATCATAACCAAAGCAAGACCCTTACACAAGAACCCCCATTAAGTCCACTAGTGCAATGACTAAGTAAGGCCCCATAACCTCACCCAACCAAGTAATCCCATTAAGAACCATGAGCAATGCCCTACTTCCCATACTATGCCATTAAGAGTAAACATTATCATACATTAGCAATAGGGACCAACTACATGTTCATAGGTGAAACCAATATAACATAGCGTCATAAACATGTAAGATCAACATATACATATCATTAACATTTGTAAGCATATAAGCATATAATAACATCATTCTAAGACTCCCCTCAAGGCTAACTAGTGCAATGTATAGGTAGAGTCTCATACCCCTACCTAGACTAAGTCAAACCCTTAGTTCATACTAGTTAGATTTCATTTCATTACTTCATTTTATCATTTTGTACATCTTGCCTTAACCGACATAGACCACATGAGCTAAGGTGGAATCTGGTGTCAATGGAACCTTACATTGAAAGAAGGTGTACTACTTGCGAAGGTAGTACAAAAACATGAACATAACATCTATATGGATCCACTAGCTACTATTCCTATGGGGTAAACATAGTTCATCAAATAGGAGATGTAGTTGGGCCCTTTTTTATGCTACATGAATTATAGTCCCCAATCTCATGAGTACATTAGTGATCCTACCTTCCCTATGTGGAAAGGGACACTCCTCACTTTAGTTTACTCGGTCCTTAGCTAGAGTCCTTTTTTAATGTCTTTTAAGGCTTTATTAATCATCATAGCTTACTTTAGGTCATAGGGTATTTCCCTTATATAGTAATCATCATATCTCAATAGGAATTATACGATTATTATCCTTTCATTACAATTGACACATGTGATGTTAGCACATTAACATCATTTTATCAATGTAAGGCACATAGGTACTTCATAACAAATATTATACCATTACATCTTAAGCATAATCTCACAGTACATAAAACAAGACATTTCAATCAACATCATACCAACCGTTATCAATGTCATCATAAGGTATACTTCAATATAACTTCATCACCAAACACATGTAATCATAATTGAAGTAAAGGATTAAGATCACAAGACTTACCACAATATCCTTCACTAAAATCATTCAAGGTTTTACCATCAACCATCCAATTCAACCCAATAATGGTTGTAATATGATCATACAATAGCAATTTATACAATAATGAAGTAAATTCTATAACAACAACAATTCATCACTAGTTCAAAACATAGGGTTAAGGACTTAGGTCAAATTCATAATCTACTTCACAACATAGGTCAATTAATCAAGAAATAGAGTAAGTGAATAACAATACATCATAATGTACTCTCAATTATCTAAATTAATCATAAACAGAGCAATTTATAAAGTCCAATTCGTAATAGAACAAAAACCCACTTGAAACTCATTTTTTTGAAATCAATTTGGAGGAACCCTTTGGGGAGAGAATCCCAAAGGTGAAAGGAATCCCATACCTTGTTAATTGATGAAAATTGATGGATATAAGTAGTCTTATTATTTCTATGACACTCATTTTCTTGGTATTATATGGAGATCCGTTGGGAGAGAGAATGAAGAGAGAAGGAAGAGCAATTGGGTTTTCGGAATTATGAAAGTTGGGTTTAGTTTAATTAGGTTTGGCCTTCATAAAGAGGTTCTTATTTAACTTAATTTAACCTCCCCTAACAATTAATTAATCAATTAATAACTTAATTAATTAAATGAAACAATTCAAATAAGATAGTGAAACACAGAGATGACCTACGAGACCCTAACCTACGGGTCGTAGGTCAGTCGAAGGCTAAACCCCCTCAGTGTTGCACATCCGTAGTTTTGGTGAGAGTCTTGGCAAATGAAGTCTTCATGAATTTGGCTTAGTGTCCATCGATGGTGGCAATCGACGCCCTATCGAGTGGACTTCCTCTCGTCTCCTGCAAGTCATCAATGGCTACTAACATTTAACAACTTTTAGCCAAACAAGAAGGATCCTCCTCAAGGACCCTTTTGATGGTCCTTGGGGAGTCATACCCAGAATCTTCAACTGTAAACCAACTCTAATAAATTTTAGACATTTGTTCACCGAATTTAATCATTTTTCAACTTTTTAAACATTGTCAAATAGACTAAGGCACGCTAGAACCTCTTGAACTAGTTTCTGGATGTCATGGATGTTCCTTGACGTTTACATAATAAACCTTCCTACATGACATATATATATTATATTGGACCTTAAACCAGTTTTACAACTCTTAGAATCTCATGCTAGGCTCTAGATTAGGCTTTAGAGTTTTGGAGTTACACGAATAAGGTTAAAGCGAATGACAAAAAAAATGAGCTTAAAAAAGCAGAAGTAGCAAATGACGAAATCTAACAGCACACTATCATCCAGTTTGATGGTCCTACGTGGGGAGGCGTAGATGTTTGATAATAGAATTTTGACCAAGTGTGGAATCAAGGAGGAAAGAGACGCCCCGTACATTGAGTGATGGACTATCGATTAATTTCCGTCGTTTGGTTCACAGAGTTGAAGTTCTAGTACTTGAATGACAAAGAACCAGACAAACCATAGTCTAATAAAGAGACAGTAGGTGGCAACCGTCGTTTGAAGATCTTCAATTTTTTGCAAGATTCTGACCCACGGACCGTATGTTTATCAATAGCCCGCTGTTTGTGTCGTTGTTTCCTTTTCCTACTTTGATTTAGATTTTTATACTTAAAACATAGTTTTTATTTTACATTTTTTGGAGCTAGAACCTATCGAAGACCAGTTAGAACCTATAGAAGATTATTGTTTTTGGCTTTTGGGATTATTTTTCAAATACTTTAGCAATAGAATTTTTGAAGTTGGTTTTATGCAATTTGCTTTTGGTTTTCAATTGGAAAATCTATTGTTATTTTTAGTTCATGGTATATCTTATTAACTAAAATATGAATTGTGAATTCTCCACAATGAGTAGCCATATCTAAAACAAGGATTGTGGAATCATGAGCAATTAACATTGTATGAATAATAAATAAGTAATTCAGAATAGTGTGAGCATGGATTATTAATCGTTTCAGTCAGAATGCTTTCTAGCCGTGAGAAACTTAGAACTCATCTCATCCTTAGTTTTTGGACTATGGAGGTGATGAATGAGAAAAGGATGGAACAAAGATTTAGTTGAGATTAGCCACTATCTAATATCCAGACCATAATCATTTTGATACTAGGTCTAATTTGGTATGAACATAAGGTTTAGTGAAGAAGAAACATGTAAACGGACAGTGGTGCCAGGTGAAATTCCCTACTGGAGGAATATTCACTTAGGCATTCCTAACGTATCAACCTTGCATGTTAACACTAGAATCGAGTTACTATGACTAAGAATACTGCGTTACGAGCTTGTGGGGAACAGGTATGCACTACTTTTCATTTTATATTCATTATCGAAATACAACTCCTTACTTTTTACCTAATGATAGAAATAGAGTTATTTTCTATTATAATCCCCCCCCCCACACCTTATGTTACTTTTCTCGGAAACTGTTTTATTAAACGTACATAATTGTGAGTTAGGCTAAGTCTAAACAACTATACTTTTAGGATCAACTCAAACCTAAAAGTAAGGCTTTTTAGTTGAAACCAAAAACTTATACTTCTTTCTATAGGTGTAATTTTTGTGTGTCACTTCACACTCTTGAACAAGTGTCTACTTTACGTGGCTTATGAGAGATCCTACGACCATTCTTTATCTTATGCTTTCATTACAAAGTTTGTAACAACCCAGGTGTAAAACCTTGATGTAACATGGTTCATAGGAACTTGAGTGACCCCATACAATCCCCTTATCACTCATAACATAATAAATAGAATAAAAGAGGTAAGCACAACATTTGAAGTCCAAAAGTTTTATAAAAGTAAAAGGGAAGTCTAAACACATTGTCTGAATATCCATTTAATACAATACAATGAAATTTGGCCTAGTACATACAACATTTCCTATTTCGAATATATGAAAGAAATTCAGAACAATGAAAGTTCGTTCTCAAAGCATGAGGACTCACCAAATCTTAGAAACCTTGCAATCAACCACTAGCCACGGAACCAAGAACCTGTTTGTAAAACCTGCATTTGGGGAAATGAAGGCAAGAATACACGTTAGTAGAAAAAATGTACCAAGTATTATAGCTATTCATAAAACATTTAAATTATGCTAGAAGAGGACATTTCATCGAATGTAATGATAAAGCTAAAACATGCTATAAAAAGGTTAGAAAACATAAGTTGTAAAATATGGTCAATGCAAGCGAAAATCATTTAAAACCTTTCAACAAATGTGCGATACTTCTTGAACAAGCCTTAGTTCATTATTATTGCGGGAAGTAGGCTTAACCGACATAGAGTCATGTGAGCTATAACATCATCCCAGGTTTCTCTCACACTGAAATGGGTTGTCCTAATTTCGAAGATAGAACTATGAACTTTTGAATTATTTAGATCCACTAGACAACTTGCTAAGATAAAACCATGATCTTCTAACTTAAGTGCATCCTCTAGGTACTGTTTAGCTAGACAATCATCCTATGGGAGAATATAGGTAACCGATTAGGATATTTCACCTAGAAACCTAGACTATACTAACGAGAGAGATTCTATCTTAATTTCTTCTCGGCTCTAAAGATAAATCCCAAAAAAAAGTAATATTATTACTTGTTCTTATTATCATGGAAGGGAATATCATCATCCAATCCAATCTATGTTTCATTAGTATTACTCTTTATCTTTGATTTATTTAGGTAAGAATACCTTACAACCTTAGAATCCTTACTATGTGAGAAAACCATTCACAATCGTACCTTTATGTGTTTATGAGAAATCATTCATCAACACAACATCATCATTGATACTTCACTCTCTAAAAATCCTTAAACATTTCTTAGATTTCATAAGAACATGCATAATTCAATAATTCACCTTTCAAAGGTTCACAACCCACATTCAATCATACACATTAAGACAATATGGTTTAAACATGGGTTTCATCATAAATTCATGTGATTCTATCAATTCATGTTTGATTTGATAAAACTCTTCTTTCATAATGTAAGACCCACATGAAATTCTCATAACTTGTTAAAAAAACAGGGATATTTGGTGGGTTCATAAGTAAAACATCATAAAATTAAAGTATTTCATCAATTCATGCATAATAAATTATAACTGAATCATTTAAATCAACATTCAAGAGATCACATGGAAATTGAAGAAAATCCTAACTAGGTTGGGGTTTTCTAACTTTAAAAAAGGAGAATTTGGGAACTCCATAAATAAAAAAATCCATGGATAAAAGTTATCATACCTGAGGGCCAAAAGTTGGATTCAAATAGTGGAATTTGAGACTTTGTTTGAAACCCTAGGTTGAACAATTCTTTTGAAGTTTCTAGAGAGAGAAATATTTTGTAAAGGAAGAACATGATGTCTTTTGGTGAATTTAAGAGAATGGGTTTAATTTGAAGATAAAATCACTCACATAGTAGTCCTAGGCATGGGTAAAAATACATAGTATTCTTTTAAAAATTTTAAAAAGAATACATAGCATTATTTTAAAAATTTAGGAAAGACCAAACTACCCTAAAACATATAGTTTACTTATCCCCAACATGCAACGCACGACAAACCATCCAGCACTTGACGACCCATATTGCTAGTTGAGGTCCTCAACCACTAGCTTCTAAAACTTTCTAAAAACCCAACTCACCTCACGAAACATCCAACACCCCGTCTGGTATGACGAGCCTTCATGTGGCTTCTGTGGAAGGTCGCGTGTAAGGTAACTACTTCATCCCTCACCATTACCATCACAATGCACCATGGTGCGCACCACAAGGTGTCTTGGTGAACATGGGAGAGGAGCATTTATTGTCTTGCCACTCTGAGCAACCTAGGTCTACACCACTCATCGTGGTGCCTTTTACAGATCGTGTGGCCCTTCTTGAAGGGTGGCCAGGCTCGATACTTGGCTTTTGACTTTCCACTTAATCCCTTTCTTGGTCTAATATATCCTAAGGTGTTTCTCTACAACTTATAGATCCCACAAGGGTAAATGATATACCTAACGAATGTTTATGTCTAAATGTACACTCTTACTATATTGAAGCTTAACCTAAATCCTAAGGTTCATGTTCTTTATCTCTTTATAGGGAATGTCATCCCAAAATATTACTCTTTACGAGAATACTTATTAAATGTTGTGCTCCTATAATGAACCACCTAATGTTTAACAATACCACATTCAAGCTTAGTTTTATCAAAACTTCATGGAGTTATTCTAACTAGCTCCTTATAAAGTTATAGTTCACTCATCATCTCTTTCGTACTAACCAGAATTTCACACATTACTACAGGAACTAACTAACGCATCTAATCATTCCTCATCCCAAAACCTCATCCTACTTTTCCTCCATATTTTTAACCCCAGGTAAAATTACCACACCATCATTATCTTGATATGAACATTAACCTTGTCCTTCTAACATCACTTCACTACTAAAAGGAACTATGGAAAGATATCTCATATAAACTTTTGAACTCATTACTATCTTATTCTTAACACTTGACTTCATTTTTCATCGATCATCTCCACCTTAGGTCTAACGATGTCACTTTACCGCTATGGACATATTCCATCATCTCTAAACTGATTTACATCTCCCATTACACTAACATTCAAGAAAAGTTTATATCATAACTATCAAACTCTCCATAATAAGGTAGTTAGACCTGTTTATAATTAAAATGTTTCTATTGACCTCTTTTCGTAGGCTTTTAAGGCAGACTCTTCTAACTCTTTGGGAAAATTCCATATGCACAAGCCTATCCTATATTCGCAACTAAATTATAAAATCTAGGCAGACATAAAAATCATAACCTCAAATAGGACCTTGTCAGGCCACATACTATCTCGGATGTACCTGTTACTACTCTACCTTCATTTCTACCCTCTATAAGTCATAACTGCACATTTTCATTGCAAGTTACCACTGTAATATCCTCATCTATTTGAGATCAAACCTATTAGATCAGGTCTTAAAACTAACACCATCAGCCTCATGTTTCCATATTTTGATAATGACACTCATCTCAAATTCAATGTTAGTGTCTAGTACTAAACACTGATATCAAAATGATTGCCCATACCTTATACTACTTCCAACTAATAGAATAGTAAGAAACACTAAAAAACTAATATTTCATAGGATGTAGGAAACAAATTACCTTTACCTTCCATTTGTAAGAAAAAAAATAACGCCTATTTGGGACATTCTCAAACAAACAACCATCACTATGGGCTATCTAATGATAAATTGTCTTGCCCACTGTGGCAGAATTGTCCTATATCTTGATGGAGTATATGAATCATCAGCTAAGTGCATCCACTAAGCTATGCTTAAAAACTAGATATGGAATTATCTAAAAGTATGAACCTTTACCGATGATGGTATGCATTGTTTATGAGGGAAATGGGTTGTCTGAACTTTTCTCGATATCGGTGCTTAATACTACTCACAAGAATATAACTCATGCAAATATGTTTAAAAATATTTTCTTAACCTCAAACTTTGAGAATATTAATCAAAAAGGTGTTCTCTTAAAAATTAAAATTATCAAAAGTCCTCATGGACTCATTTGGAAATCAAAGTTTCCTCTCTTATTTCATGTAAAAATTTACTCTTGGGAATACATAGACCTTATATTCACTTTTGAAACATGAATTCAACTCTCCTTATCGTCATACTCAAGTACTGAAATCTCCAAACAAGTTTAAGAAATTTTCAAACAACTTTTCCAAATCGGGTTCTTTAAAAATTATGCACACGAATAACTAAATTCAAGGTTTTGATTAACCATATATAAAATTGAATAATCGGACTAAAAAACTACAAAACTCAAGGACTTTATACTATTCATGTGACACCTCTAAAATTACATACAAGAATCTAGAGCCTAATATGTTTTTCATGAGGGTCTAAAGTCAAAAAGTGGTTTATAATGTTGTAATGAGGCAGTGTCTAATGTATTAGGTCAATTGAAAGTGAAGCATCACGGGATGACCAACATGTTCGACGAGTAGTCACCTGGTATCATGTGCGTTTATGTGCTTATATGTGTGTGTTATGAGTTTAT
Organism: Solanum pennellii; assembly: GCF_001406875.1. Taxonomy (NCBI): domain Eukaryota; kingdom Viridiplantae; phylum Streptophyta; class Magnoliopsida; order Solanales; family Solanaceae; genus Solanum; species Solanum pennellii. The sequence goes on along the minus strand of NC_028643.1, from coordinate 11,450,953 downwards.
GAGGTCCATACATGAGTTATAATACAGTTTATAGGCAGTTTGTGAAGTTTCATGAAGTTTGAAGGTCAAACGTCCATAACGTTCGAAAGATTTGCGTTGAAATAACCTTGTGTATCTTGGAATGTTTCATCAAGTTTTATGTGTTCGTTTTGGATGAAATTTATGAGGGAGGTCCTAAACTCGTATACGATCACATTCGGGTTGAAAACGTCCTGGAAAACATCCTCAAGGACCAATCAAGAGTCCTTGAGGAAGGACCCTTCATTTAAGGACAAGGCTGTCTAGGCCAGCCCCAATCGACTTAGACAATCGATAGCCAGTAGGATGTTCAACGCCCTGTCGTTGGTATCCATTGGTAAAGACTGAGCCTAGGGATCTTAATCTCTCAATGGCAAGTCTCTGAACCAAACGATGTCCATCCAGGATGGTCTGTTGGTGGACAAACTGTCCGTCGATGGGCAGGTGTCGATGGTGCCTGCAACTCGCCTGCTTTACTATTTAGTGAAGGGGTGAATTTCCACGTCCAAATAAGATTTTGGGTGGTCACATAGGGGTATGTTATTTATTTTTTTGTGGATATATAATTCCTAAATATCTAGATGAATTCATTCATCAAAAATAAAAACACAAAACCTATAAAGAACTCTCTAGAACTCTATGGAAGTTTGAAGAGAGATTGAAGCTCTAAGGTTTATTTCTCAACAAAATTCTATCAATTTTTGTGGATTAACATCAGTGAGGTATGTTTTTTGATACTTAAAACTTTATTCATCAAGGACTCGAAAATTGAAAGAGATTTCTAAACTTCTCTAAAGATGAACTTGTCAATTTAGGATCTATCCATGGGTTTTTGTNTCACGATATAATTAATACTTTTTCCTTAAGTTTAGTGTGTCCGAAAAGCCTTTTTGTTCTAATTTTTAAATAAGTTTCTCTTTGTTTTGCAGGAAATCTGTACAAAGCTGAATGAGGAGATTTTGAGCGAAGAAATGCAGAAGAGACCACCTACGGAGCTTATGACGGTCCTTCGTGCTTGTGACGGTCCGTAGGTGGCAGTATAGTACAGCAGCTGAAGGAAGATGGGGAAGTCTGACCAAGTGTGGCAGTATACTAAACTTCTCTAAAGATGAACTTGTCAATTTAGGATCTATCCATGGGTTTTTGCATAAAAGGTTTTAAAGCATTGTATATTGATTGAATTGTTGTTAATTAGATGATTTTAACACAATTAACCTGTGAACCCATGTAATTCATGAACCCTAGTTTTTGACAACTTTGTGGTTGACTTGATATTGTCTTAATTCTTATGAATTCTAGTGTAGATTTCTATAGACTATGGAATGATGTAATAATTGTATTCAATTGGTGTATAGGATGTCTTAGATTGAAAAATTTATATTTAATTGAACTAGATTCATTGAGTATTATGGTTTTTGTGTTGAATTAATGATCATGGCCATGTATAACGGCTTTTGGGTATTGAATGGGATGATTTAACTATGGATTGAATTGGTGAGAATTGAGTGGTGGTACGTTTCCCTAATTCTCTTTATTTTATATAATGTAGCTCTTCAATTTTGTACTGATTGTGATAGGATTCTAATTGGGGAGGAAACCAATTTAAATAAAAAAGTGGAATTAAACTACACAAAAATAAGATAGAATAGAAATAAGAGATGAGATAGAAGAAAGAAAGGATACTTGATTAAACAATCAACCACAGAAGAAGAGAAACATTAATTTGAAAAGATACAACTCAATTTTAACACTACAAATGAGCAATCTCAAGTGAAATCAAGGTTGTAAAGTCATAAATCAATAATGAGAATCCACTCATCAATATCTCGATTAATATACACTAAACTAAGATAACCTAAAAGGATTCCACCCTTAAACTACACTCTTGAAAGAGTTTGTTCATTTAACCTTCAAAATACATATAGCCTAAGTCTTCAAAAATAAAAGAGACTACTATTTATACTAATAAAATAAAGAAGACACTTCTTTTGACAGTTTTACCCTTAATTAGGTAAGGGCCTTGTTTGGTTGTCTTCTTTTGTGAATTCCTGAAAATATGAGATGATCATTTGCAAAATGGCCTCTTTCTTCTTTCTCTTAACATAGATTGACATTCCACACATTGTACTTCTTGATTTTGTGTCCATGAAGCTCCTTGAAGCTTTTATGCAATCTATGTTATCAATTTTTTTATCATCCTCGCCTTCTTGAAAAGGATTCGTCCTCGAATCTAAACCTTGTAAACCATGAAAAGGACAAAAAACAAATATATCCTATAGCATGAGGGTAATTACAATGGTTAGCACAAAAATCATTACACCAAGGATACAATCTTAAGCAATAACCAAGTATCCTATATTATCATGACTATTATGCCCGTAGATGGAGAACATGCAAATTGGCTATTCCTCACATCAAGATTATAATACCACAAAAAATATGACAGTAGTACAAGATCAAATACTCCCAAATGCTTACTAGGTCCAAATGATAATTATTCCACATATTTGGATCATACAAAAAGGTAAAGATCTCAATGATACCCCGACCGAAATGTAATGTCCATATAAGGCAAATATGAGTCTCATCATATGCAAGAGATAGTAGAGAAATGCCGCATGCAAATAAGGGTCATCTAAGGTGTTCCTATATGCATGAACACAACAACGTTTAAGGATCATAAAACTCATCACATCACACGATGGAACACACAAAGACATCATGAATAATATAAGAGAAACTTTCCCTCTCCTAACAAATAACTCCTACCCCCATAGAAGGCTCAATCAACAAGATCATATGCAAAGAGATACTAATGAAAGGGGCATACAAAATTACCGTTCATATGCACAATGTAGACCCCTCAGGTGGATTGTAAGCCCTCATGAAGAACATTCCATCATAGGTAAATGTATCACATAAATGAACTTGAATAAAGGTGTTCGCAACTTTAGCCTCCACTATTTATAAAAGAATAACAACTCATATTATTAATTGGAATACACAAGGAAGAAATTAAAATTAACACATAAGCATTCCCTTTCATCTTAAAACTACCCTCTCCAATAAATGTACTATCCTCTCACAAAAGAGAATTCCATCCTTGGAAAGTGTGTCTTCACATTATAGGGTATTCTCAAACAATTGATATCCTCCAATAGTGGTTAGACTTCCATCATTATAAGGCATTTTACTATGGACATTGTTGATATACCGTGGTTTCACGGTATAATTAATAATTTTTCCTTTAGTTTAGTGTGTCTGAAAAGCCTTTTTGTGCTAATATTTATATAAGTTTCTCTTTGTTTTGCAGGATATCTGTACAAAGCTGAATGCGGAGATTTTGAGCGAAGAAATGCAGAAGAGACCACCTACGGAGCTTATGACGGTCCGTCGTGGTTGTGACGGTCCGTAGGTGGCAGCGTAGTGCAGCTGCTGAAGGAAGATGGGGAAGTCTGACCAAGTGTGGGATTACGAAGCTTGTGACGGTTCGTTGTGGCTATGACAGTCCGTCCTGCAGGTTCATCGTGAAGTTCAGAGAAGTGATCCCAGTACCCAGATTCCAAGAGTTGAAGTTTTTTTAAACGAAGACCCTCGACGGACCGTTGTGCCTATGACGGTCCGTCATACGTGCCGTCGAGGGTGGTGAAGAGAGCAGCAGAAGAAATTGCACAAGTATGGGACGACGGAGTCCATGACGGTCCGTCGTGACCACGACGGTCCGTCGCGTGGTCCGTCGCCCCAGCCGCGTTTTGGCAGATTTCCGGCAATTAGAATCCTTGTTTAATTAGGTTTTTATTTTTTATAAATAGTTCGAAAAACCTCGTTTTTGAGGTTAGCCACCAGATAGTGGGACTCTGCATTGTAGACACCAGATAGTTAGCATCATATTATTAGACTCTTTGTATTAGTGTTAGATTTTGGATTATGATTGATTGTTGGTGATTTGTGGTGATTAATCTAGAAAACTTCTGGATTTTACTCTTTCTCATTGAAGTAAGTACACGAACTCTTATTTAATATATTTGAATATTGTATTTATGGCCATGAGTAACTAATCTCCATAACTAGGGTTGTGGGAACCATAGGCAAATAATGAGATAAACCCTAACTAAA
>NC_028643.1:11438357-11439564 GCF_001406875.1 Solanum pennellii | reverse complement strand
CGTATAGATGATGAGTCACTGAAGGAATACTTCTATCGGGGACAGGATGATAACAACAAAGCGGTGTTGGACACTATAGCAGGTGGATCTTACGGAGAATGCCCTTATGCTGAGATTGTCGAAAAATTAGAGAAAATCTCCCGGAATAACAAAGCTTGGAGTAGTAGGAAGCCTGATACAAGGAGAAACACCTTCGAAGTGCAGTCCACTCACAACCCAGCCACATATGAGATTCAGGAAGAAATGGCTCAGATGAGAACTGAGCTTGGGTTGGTACTAAATCATGTCACTGGGGGTGCAGAAAAGATTAATGCAGTCAACTACTTGGCTAAACCACCACCCCCTAACGATGAATGTTACTATGCGGGAGGACACTTATGCAGTAAATGAACAGATGGGGGGTTTCCGACCAAGCGCAAAAGGCTCAAATCTGGATAATTGGCGCCAAGGTCAAGGGAACCAAGGTCGGAACTTTGGTAACTACAATCGTGAGGGTCATTATGTCCGAGATGGAAACTACAATCGCGATAACAACTTTAACAGGGGAAACTATGCTAATAGAAACGACGGGAATGGGCCCTATGTCCCCCCTCAAAATCGTGAAGTTACTCCTAGGGATGGTGGAGATAGTATGGCGCGAGTTGAGGATATGTTGCACAAAATGATGAGGAGGTTCGACACTAGTGATGAACACGTTAAAGAGTTGAGGTGTGATTTAGCTAGCATTGGGCAAAAAGTTGATACACATGCAATTTCGATTAGACAGATAGAATTGCAAGTGGCCCAATTATCTGCGACAGTGAACACACGGCAACCGGGCACTCTTCCTAGCAACACTGTCCAAAATCCAAAGAATGATGCGCACTGTATGGCAATCACTACTCGGGGTGGTAGGCAAACCATTGACCCACCTATGCCATCTACAGAGGAAAATGTGAGAAAGGATAATGATAATGTGGTAAAGGGTAGTGGTGAAGCAGAGGAAAGTAATGGAAAAGATGATGAAGTACCTATAAAGGTAATTCCCATGCCTAGGCCACCACCACCCTTCCCTAAGAGATTAGTGACAAAGACCGAGGATGGTAAATACCGGCGTTTCATCACAATGTTGAAGCAGCTTTCTATCAATATCCCTTTGGTAGAAGCTCTAGAACAAATGCCCGGTTATGCCAAATTTATGAAAGATCTGGTCACCAAGAAAAGATCG
>NC_028643.1:11433806-11437516 GCF_001406875.1 Solanum pennellii | reverse complement strand
GCCTTGTCTTCCGGGCAAGCTCAAGTCCAAATGGACTGGCCCTTACCTGATTACCCAAGTATTCCCTTAATGAGAAGTTGAGTTAAAAGCCTAGGAGGGAGTGCGGTTTAGGAGGAATAGAGATATAATAAAACTCTATTTTGGGCATAAAGCATCGGGGAATAAAAGTAATAGAGGCAAACCATCTTGATGAAGGCTGAGTAATCAAGTGTCCCAAGTCGTGCCGCGACATTAAATCGGGCACTTGTTGGGAGGCAACCCAATACTTATAGTCTTTTTAGTAATGGTAGCATTTTTCTACTAATGGGTTTTTAAATTTGCAGGCACATCACCAGGAAATTCTGTAGAAAATTACTCTGCAGCAGTCACCGACGGATACAGCGACAGACCGTTGCGCCTGCGACGGACCGTCGTATGCATCCGTCGTACCAGGTACGTTTTTCTGCTATTTTGGAATTAGGGCACACACGACGGAACCAACGAAGGGTCGTCACAACTGCGACGGACCGTCGTCGGGGAACCGTCGCGTGATTAATGAGTTATACCCGACCCGACCCGGCTGGACCCTTTTTCAAAATCAGACCGTTTAAACCCCCCAACCCCTCATTTCACCCCATTCATTCATTATTCCTCTCATCTCCCCTCTCTTTTCATCTTCCACATTCCCTCCCACCGATCATTGCCCCCTAAACGTCTCCAACACCCTAAAAGTGTTAATCTACTAGTCGGAGTTGCTGCTGTTGGTGTTTGCCTAGCTACCGAGTACTTGTCTAGTTGTTTTCTCCAATTCTAAGGTATGTGTCTCGAATTTCTACTCATTTATTTTGCATTTTTGTTTATTAGTTAGTATTAGCTTAGTTCTTCGTTGTACATTGTTTCCTTTATATGATTATGTCTAAAACTAGGCTGAAAATGTTCGAATTTTCCATGTTGACAACCCTAGACATAGGTGCTTTTGCATCGCTAGTTTCCTAGGTAGTTGGGATAGACAAATATAGGTCCACAACACTACAAGACCATGTGGGTTCATCGGGGATGCATGGGGAGTTCTATCACTGTTATTCAGAACGAGAACCCGATGACGAACCGTCGTAGGGTCCGTTCCAAAAGCCCTAGCACCCTTCAGGGTTCTTTATATATACATAGACTAAGTATAACATTGACACACTATTTTCAATGTTTTATTTCGTATGGTTTTGCCGGTCTTGTTTGCCACTACTCATACTAATATCAATCCTTTACAGGTTCTATCTACTATGGCACCCAAGCAAGACCGCATCTACGCACGCGGGAGATCGAAGTTTGTCGCCCCGTCTGCCCGCATGGTCATCGGCTCTGATGATGAGCGTGGCCCTGAGTACGTGCCCCCAGGCACTTCCGCCCCTTCCCGTGCTGCNGCCCGCATGGTCATCGGCTCTGATGATGAGCGTGCCTGAGTACGTGCCCCCAGGCACTTCCGCCCTTTCCCGTGCTGCACGTGCTCCCAGAGCCACACCCAAAAAGGTGGCGTACGGCGTAGTCATTGCCTCCCAGTCTGATGAGGAGCGCACACTGACCGGCACAACCTCTGGGTCAGCCACAAATTAGGAAGGAGCGTCTGGCTCTTTAGGAGTATCATGGTCCGAGGAAGCCTCTTGCTCTGCTGAGGTTCCCGCACCCTCCACCGCTGCAGCGTCGGCCTCGTCTGATGAGGCTGACAGTTCAGACTCTACATCCGGCTCACCAGCTCAAGTCCCCACCCCAGCCACTGACCAGCCCTACCGGTGGTGTGTCGACGGGCAGTTTCAAGTCTACTCCGACGCCAAGTTCCTCACTGATAAAGGAGTAATGACTCGGACACTCACTTTGGAGTGGCGGGTACTTACAGGGAGCCTCCCAACGATACAACGAAGAAATGGTCCGAGAGTTCTACGCATCCTACGTAGCGACTCTCTGATCACAGATCGATTGGCGGGCTTCCCCCGCTAAACAGGCCCCACTGGAGCAGGTCCGAGTCCGGGGCGTACAGGTTGACATTTCCCTGCCATCCATTCGCCGGTTTCTATACGGCGAGAGAATTGATGCTTCTCGGACCCCCCTCACTGCCGAGTTCGACTACCGCTGGCAGATAGTGAAGGATGGCCAGTTCTTGCGCAAGCCATCACTGAGAGAGGCCACAAAGCGGTGGATGGCCCTGCACCTGTTAGTAGATGGAGAGGGTGCCGATTGGGTGACTGAGCCGAAGGGGGCCATCAAGAAGGCCAACCTCACGTTCACAGCAAAGTTCTTGTGGCTGCTTGTCCGTCACTGCCTCTCCCCCACAGCTGCTGACAACATCGTTACCTGGGATCGAGCAGTGTTGATGGCGGCGATGATAGCCGGATTCGAGGTAGACTTCGCATGGCTTCTCCAGGCAGTCATGCACGAGAGGGCATTCAAGGTCACTACCACCTACCCCTTCCCGTGCATGATCTTTGCCCTCTGCAGGTCCGCAGGTGTGAACATATGGCACATAGATCAGCTTACGACCCCGCAGGGCACCGTTGATGTCGGCCTTATCAGAGACGAGGCCAATGAGTTGGCCCTACGCAGAGGGCCCCGTCAAGAGCTGCCCCCACTTGCTGATGATCTTGCTGATACGGTAGCTCAGGCTCGCACAGCTACACTGGCGTCCACAGACACTACCCCGGTCGAGTCTATCCTGGGTAGTAGCACAGCCCCGAGCTCCTCTCGCATAACCCCTCTACCGACACTAGTCCCGCTTGCTAGGGTCCAAAAACTAGAGGCACAAATGGCCACTCTTATTCATCATATCCAGCCGTGGATGCAGAAGTCGATTACTGAGTCCGAAGAGCGCCTAGAGAGAAAAATGGTGCAGTTTACAGAGCGGAAGATCGCTGAGGTTAACCAGAGCTTGGACGCATTTGAGTTGAGGGTGGTAGCCCGACTAGCCCCTCCGGTGGATGTGTCGACCCTTCAGGCTGCAGTCGATAGTCTTCTTGCAGATATCGACACGATCTTAGAGGCTAGGGTGTCGTATTCTGAGGCCCCTTCTGTCGAGCCAGCTGAGGACACGGTGTTGGCGGCCCTTTTTACTTATTCTGACATTCCACCACCTCCCCCTCGAGAGAGTGCCAAGAGGCGTAGGGGTCGAGCTGAGGACGAGGCGCGAGCAAGAAAGAAGGAGCGCCGAGATATGGAGGCTACCGGAGAGCATCACTTGCTGAGGAGGCGGCGCACAAGATGAGAGCATCAGAGTTAGCGGCTGGGGCGTCTAGCTCCCGCACTGTAGATATAGCTGGAGGCATTACTGATGGTGCGGTTGTTGCTGAGGACACCACTGAGGGTGTCCATGTTGCAGATGACGTGGGTTCTGGGGAACCGGACCCACCATCTTGCTGATCGACGGCGCTTTGCGCCATAGGTTTGCTTCACCTACCACTTTAGTAGTTAGATCTTTATGCATTGGGGACAATTGCATGCTTTTTTTTGGGGGGTGGGTTAAATTGATAGCGAGTGTTAGGGTGAATTCAGAGTAGCCCAATTCACTATCCTCTTTTGGGGTTTTCTTGCCTGTGTTCTTTTTCCCCAAAAGACTGAGCACTTTTTCTGTTGAACCGGCATGTTTATATCTTTTTTACATAGTTGAATTCTGAAGAATGATGGCTGAAATGATATCCTGATAAACTGGAAAATGATGCATGACTAGGCATAGTAACTGATAATTGTGT
>NC_028643.1:11429700-11433513 GCF_001406875.1 Solanum pennellii | reverse complement strand
GTGTTGGCCCTGGTCTCTCCTTGGACATGTGCACCTCAGCTTATGCCAAAAGCATAAGTTGAGGGTGGCTAATGCATGAACAACCTTCGTTATGGCCCTGACCCAATTTTTGGGTATTGTGTACCTTGACTCCTGGCAAAGCCATGAGTTGAGGGTGGCTATTAGGAGGAATGTTCTGGAAAGTGGAGTTGAAAGAACAAAGAGAGAGAAAGAATAAAAGTAAAGTGACTCAAGAATTAGTTGAAAGAAANCAAGAGCTGCCCCCACTTGCTGATAATCTTGCTGATACGGTAGCTCAGGCCCGCACAGCTACACAGGCGTCCACAGACACTACCCCGGTCGAGTCTATCCTGGGTAGTAGCACAGCCCCGAGCTCCTCTCGTATAACCCCTCTACCGGCACTAGTCCCGCTTGCTAGGGTCCAAAAACTAGAGGCACAAATGGCCACTCTTATTCATCATATCCAGCCGTGGATGCAGAAGTCGATTACTAAGTCCGAAGAGCGCCTAGAGAGAAAAATGGTGCAGTTTACAGAGCGGAAGATCGCTGAGGTTAACCAGCGCTTGGACGCATTTGAGTTTAGGGTGGTAGCCCGACCAGCCCCTCCGGTGGATGTGTCGACCCTTCAGGCTGCAGTCGATAGTCTTCTTGCAGATATCGACACGATCTTAGAGGCTAGGGTGCCGGATTCTGAGGCCCCTCCTGTCGAGCCAGCTGAGGACACGGTGTTGGCGGCCCTTTTTACTTCTTCTGACATTCCACCACCTCCCCCTCGAGAGAGTGCCAAGAGGCGTAGGGGTTGAGCTGAGGACGAGGCGCGAGCAAGGAAGAAGGAGCGCCGAGATATAGAGGCTACGCAGAGAGCATCACTTGCTGAGGAGGCGGCGCACAAGATGAGAGCATCAGAGTTAGCGGCTGGGGCGTCTAGCTTCCGCACTGTAGATATAGCTGGAGGCATTACTGATGGTGCCGTTGTTGCTGAGGACACCACTGAGGGTGTCCATATTGCAGAGGACGTGGGTTCGGGGGAACCGGACCCACCATCTTGCTGATCGACGGCGCTTTGCGCCATAGATTTGCTTCACCTACCACTCTAGTAGTTAGATCTTTATGCATTGGGGACAATTGCATGCTTTTTTGTTGGGGGTGGGTTAAATGGATAGCGAGTGTTAGGGTGAATTCAGAGTAGCCCAATTCACTATCCTCTTTTGGGGTGTTCTTGCCTGTGTTCTTTTTCCCCAAAAGACTGAGTACTTTTTCTGTTGAACCGGCATGTTTATATCTTTTTTACATAGTTGAATTCTGAAGAATGATTGCTGAAATGATATCCTGATATACTGGAAAATGATGCATGACTAGGCATAGTAACTGATAATTGTGTGGCTCTAAGCATGACATAGAGTTACACCATTGCATTACCCTAAGTCTTAAATTCGAACTAGGTGTCTGACAATCTGGTATAGTGAGGAAAATTTGAATAGTCCACTATTGGTACTGAGCTAGATCTTGCCTGGTTAGTCCTGCTAAAAGTAAGTTGTAATAGACAATTAGGAAAGGATCATAGGCCCTTATTCAATATAGCCCATATCTAGCCTAAATAAAAGAAATCAAAAGAAATTTATCCTTCTTTGATCCAAATAATCTGAGCTTAAAATTAGACCTTTCTTTTTCACCCTAACTGATCTTTTCTGGGAACAATGTGTTGGCCCTGGTCTCTCCTTGGACATGTGCACCTCAGCTTATGCCAAAAGCATAAGTTGAGGGTGGCTAATGCATGAACAACCTTCGTTATGGCCCTGACCCAACTTTGGGTATTGTGTACCTTGACTCATGGCAAAGCCATGAGTTGAGGGTGGCTATTATGAGGAATGCTCTGGAAAGTGGGGTTGAAAGAACAAAGAGAGAGAAAGAACAAAAGTAAAGTGACTCAAGAATTAGTTGAAAGAAAAGTAAAGAAAAAGAAAAATATACAAGAAATACAAGCAAGAAAAGAAGAGAGTCACTTACACAAATGAAGAAAGAAGAGAAAATAGCAAGGTGAAAGAATATGAGAAACTGGGCGAGATAAAATGATAGAAAAGGGAAGGTTTAGCCGATATGTCAAGGAGGGCAAAAAGTCACTAAAGTATACCTAAATATACCCTACCTGACCTTGAGCCTATGTTACTATCTAAGAAAGTCCTATCGTGATCCTAAGGGTTGTATAGCGAACTTAACGCAGTGAAAATAAGGGCAAGCTTATGGCAATAGGTATGAATGAGTGTGACTTTGTTGTGAGAGCGAGTGTTGAAAAGTAATCCTTATACTAAAACTGAAATCATTGTGTGAAAAATGAGGATTTTGTTTTAAAGTGAGGACACTAGTTGCAATACCGGAATTGTTAGCACCTCAGTGAGAAATTGAAGAGGATAGGTGTTAATGCATGGTGAGTCTTTGTCATATTCTGATCCCACAAAATTCAAGCCTAATAGTGATAGAATGCATAGATTTGATGAGATTAATCGGGATTGATAGCCAAATGATTGCAAAGGATAAAACATGGATACTATTGTACAAAGATTGTGTAGTGAGTCATAGTGCGTCGCTTGAGGACAAACAACGAATTTAAGATGAGGGTGTTGATATACCGTGGTTTCACGATATAATTAATACTTTTTCCTTAAGTTTAGTGTGTCCGAAAAGCCTTTTTGTTCTAATTATTATATAAGTTTCTCTTTGTTTTGCAGGAAATCTGTACAAAGCTGAATGAGGAGATTTCTAGCGAAGAAATGCAGAAGAGACCACCTACGGAGCTTATGACGGTCCTTCGTGCTTGTGACGGTCCGTAGGTAGCAGTATAGTACAGCTGCTGAAGGAAGATGGGGAAGTCTGACCAAGTGTGGGATTACGAAGCTTGTGACGGTCCGTTGTGTCTATGACGGTCCGTCCTGCAGGTTCGTCATGAAGTTCAGAGAAGTGATCCCAGTACCCAGATTCCAAGAGTTGAAGTGTTTAGAAACGAAGTCCCTCAACGGACCGTTGTGCCTATGACGGTCCGTCATACGTGCCGTCGAGGGTGGTGAAGAGAGCAGCAGAAGAAATTGCACCAGGTATGGGACGACGGAGTCCATGAAGGTCCGTCGTGACCACGACGGTCCGTCGCGTGGTACGTCGCCCCAGCGGCGTTTTGGCAGATTTCCGGCAATTAGAATTTTGGTTTAATTAGGTTTTTATTTTTTAAAAATAGTTCGAAAAACCTCGTTTTTGAGGTTAGACACCAGATAGTGGGACTCTGCATTGTAGACACCAGATAGTTAGACATCATATTATTGGACTCTTTGTATTAGTGTTAGATTTTGGATTATCATTGATTGTTGGTGATTTGTGGTGATTAATCAAGCAAACTTCTGGAGTTTACTCTTTCTAATTGAAGTAAGTACATGAACTCATATTTAATATATTTGAATATTGTATTTATGGCCATGAGTAACTAAACTCCATAACTAGTGTTCTGGGAACCATAGGCAAATAATGAGATAAACCCTAACTAAACTAACAATTCTAGAATAGTGTCTTGCATGTTTTAATAATTCTTTCGCTTAGAAGTCTTTTTAACAGATGGCCAACGTTAGAACTCACCTTAATGATACTTGCCGGACCAAGGAGGTAGATAATAGGAAAAGAATTATTAACATAGATTTAGTGTATACTATCTAATAGGCTAGTATTGATTTGTACGAGGTAATAACTTAGTCAAATATCGAATACGATGCTTAATATGAGGTAAAGATAAGGGTTAGGAAAGCAACACACGTAGCCGGACCAAGGTGCGGA
>NC_028643.1:11420951-11429131 GCF_001406875.1 Solanum pennellii | reverse complement strand
GGAACAAATGATGAGGATCCGAACCAGAACATCCCAGCTCCGGTTGATGTTCATGGTCAGATGTTACCCGATGCTCCGGGTGAACATCAATAGAGGGGACAAAATCCCGTTCCACGGCCCCAAGCATACTACAGAGGCTATGATAACATAGCAGATTCGGATAGGCCATTGGTTTTGCCTCCTCTACCCACAGGCCACACTTTTGTGGTAACTAGTAGCCTGATGCAAATGCTCACTGCCAGAGGTTTGTTTTCAGGGCTACCTTCGGAGGATCCACATGCCCATATAGCTAAGGTAAGGGCAGTGTGTAAAAGTTGTGTATGGAGGCCTGATTTGGATTTAGATGTAATAGATCTAAGAGTGTTTCCTCTATCACTGACGGGAGAGGCTGCTATGTGGTTCACTGAGCTCCCATACAACTCAATCTTTACTTGGAACCAACTAAGGGATGTCTTCTTAGCACGCTACTATCCGGAGAGTCAGTTAGTAGTTCTTGGGATAGATTCACCTCATTCTTGAGAAGTGTTCCAAATCACCGTATAGATGATGAGTCACTGAAGGAATACTTCTATCGGGGACAGGATGATAACAACAAAGCGGTGTTGGACACTATAGCAGGTGGATCTTATGGAGAATGCCCTTCTGCTGATATTGCTTAAAATTTAGAGAAATCTCCTAGAATAAAAAAGCTTGGAGTACTAGGAAGCCTGATACAGGGAGAAACACCTTCGCAGTGCAGTCCACTCACAACCCAGCCACAGATGAGATTAGGGAAGAAATGGCTCAGATGAGAATTGAGCTTGGGTTCGTACTAAAACATGTCACTAGGGGTGCAGAAAATATTAATGCAGTCAACTACTTGGCTAAACAACCACCCCCTAACGATGAATGTTACTATGCGGAGGACACTTATGCAGTAAATGAACAGATGGGGGGTTTCCGACCAAGCGCCCAAGGCTCAAATCAGGATAATTGGCGCCAAGGTCAAGGGAACCAAGGTCGGAACTATGGTAACTACAATCGTGAGGGTCATTATGTCCGAGATGGAAACTATAACCGCGACAACAACTTTAACAGGGGTAACTATGCTAATAGAAACGACAGGAATGGGCCCTATGTCCCTCCTCAAAATTTTGAAGTTACTCCTAGGGATGGTTGAGATAGTATGGCGCGAGTTGAGGATATGATGCACAAAATGATGAGGAGGTTCTACACTAGTGATGAACACATTAAAATGTTGAGGTGTGATTTAGCTAGCATTGGGCAAAAAGTTGATACACATGCAAATGCGATTAAACAGATCGAATTGCAAGCGGCCCAATTATCTGCGACAGTGAACACACAGAAACCGGGCACTCTTCCTAGCAACACTGTCCAAAATCAAAAGAATGATGCGCACTGTATGGCAANTGTTAAGTGTCTCTTTCATTTCGTTATTTACTTTCATTCATTTAGAAATAGAAACCCCCCTTTTTTATTGTTTTTGCTTTCCAGGGAAGTAATTGACTGAACCGTAGTAATAATAGATTGAAGTTAAGTCTAAACTATTTTCCTCGTGGGAACGATCCCAACCTCACTAGTTGGGTTATTTACTTGACACGACCGCTTTACTTCTTATGTGAGAAGTAAGTTTGAGCGTATCATTTATCCATTTTCAATTTTGAAATATGTTAAACCACCACCTCCTAATGATGAATGCTATTATGTAGAGGACTCCTATGCAGTAAATGAGCAGACGGGGGGTTTCCGACCGAGTGCCCAAGGCTCAAATTAGGATAATTGGCGCCAAGGTCAAGGGAACCAAGGTCGGATCTATGGTAACTATAACCGTGAGGGTCATTATGTCCAAGATGGAAACTACAACCGCGACAACAACTTCAATAGGGTAACTACGGTAACAGAAATGATAGGAATGGGCCCTATGTCCCTCCTCAAAATCGTGAAGTTACTCCTAGGGATGGTGGAGATAGTATGGCGCGAGTTGAGGATATGTTGCACAAAATGATGAGGAGGTTCGATGCTAGTGATGAGCACATTAAAGAGTTAAGGTGTGATTTAGCAAGTATTGGGCAAAAAGTTGATACACATGCAATATCGATTAAGCAGATCGAGTTGCAAATGGCCCAATTATTTGCAACAGTGAACACATGGCAATCGGGCACTCTTCTTAGCAACACTGTCCAAAATCCAAAAAATGATGCGCACTGTATGGCAATCACTACTCGGGGTGGTAAGCAAACCATTGACCCACCTATGCCGTCTAATGAGGAAAATGTGAGGAATGATGATGATAAGGTGGTAAAGGGTAGTGGTGAAGTAGAAGAGAGCAATGGAAAAGATGCAGAAGTCCCTATGAAGGTAATTCCCATACCTATACCACCACCACCCTTCCCTCAGAGATTAGTGAAAAAGACCGAGGATGCTAAATATCGGCGTTTTATAACAATGCTGAAGCAGCTTTCTATCAATGTCCCTTTGGTAGAAGCTCTATAACAAATGCGCGGTTATGCCAAGTTTTTGAAAGATCTGGTCACAAAGAAAAGATCGGTCACTTTCGAGGATGATGATAGACTGCAGCATTNCCAAGAAAAGATCGGTCACTTTCGAAAATGATGATAGACTGCAGCATTGTAGTGCCATTGCTACAAGATCCCTCGTATAAAAGAAAGAAGATCCGGGTGCGTTCACTATTCCTTGTACAGTTGGGTCGTTACGTTTTGCGAAAGCATTATGTGATTTGGGGGAAAGCATAAATCTCATGCCCTTCTCAATTTACAAGAAGTTTGGTTTGAGGGATCCAAAACCCACTGCATGCGGCTACTGATGGCTGATCGGACAGTGAAACGGCCCATAAGGATACTCCATGATGTGCTAGTAAAAGTGGAGTCATTCATCTTTCCGGCTGATTTTGTAATTCTTGATTGCGAGGTCGATTTTGAAGTTCCTATTATTCTTCGGAGGCCATTCCTTTCTACAGGTAGAGCATTAGTTGATATGGAGAAGGGACAGATGACATTTCGGTTGAATATTGAAGAAGCGACCTTCAAAATTTGTAGGACCATGAGGCAGAGTGGTGAGCTCCAATCGGTATCTGCTATATCCCACAAAGAAAATATGAAGAATGAGACTGAAAAGACAAATGCAAAACAAGAGTTTAATGGTTGGAGATTTGGTGCTTGTAGACAGCTCTGGGTGCTTGTCTTCAGGGCAAGCTCAAGTCCAAATGGACTGGCCCTTACCTGATTACCCAAGTATTCCCTCATGGAGCAGTTGAGTTAAAAGCCAAGGAGGGAGTGCGGTTTAAGAGGAATAGAGATAGAATAAAACTCTATTTTGGGCATAAAGCATCGGGGAATAAAAGTTATAGAGGCAAACCATCTTGATGAAGGCTGAGTAATTAAGTGTCCCCAGTCGTGCCGCGACATTAAATCAGGCGCTTGTTGGGAGGCAACCCAATACTTATAGTCTTTTTAGTAATGGTAGCATTTTTCTACCAAATGGGTTTTTAAATTTGCAAGCACATCACCAGGAAATTCTGTAGAAAATTGCTCTGCAGCAGTCACCGACGGATACAGCGACGGACCGTTGCGCCTGCGACGGACCGTTGTATGCATCCGTCGTACCAGGTACGTTTTTCTGCAATTTTGAAATTAGGGCACACACGACGGAACCAACGACGGGTCGTCACAACTGCGATGGACCGTCGTCGGGGAACCGTCGCGTGATTAATGAGTTATACCCGACCCGACCCGGCTGGACCCTTTTTCAAAATCAGACCGTTTAAACCCCCAACCCCTCATTTCAACCCATTCATTCATTATTCCTCTCATCTCCCCTCTCTTTTCAACTTCCACATTCCCTCCCACCGATCATCGCCCCCTAAACGTCTCCAACGCCCTAAAAGTGTTAATCTACTAGTCGGAGTTCCTGCTGTGGGTGTTTGCCTAGCAACCGAGTACTTGTCCAGTTGTTTTCTCCATTTCTAAGGTATGTGTCTCGAATTTCTACTCATTTATCTTGCATTTTTGTTTATTAGTTAGTATTAGCTTAGTTCTTCGTAGTATATTGTTTCCTTTATATGATTATGTCTAAACCTAGGCTCAAAATGTTTGAATTTTCCATGTTGACAACCCTAGACGTAGGTGCTTTTGCTAGTTTCCTAGGTAGTTGGGATAGACAAATACAGGTCCACAACACTACAAGACCATGTGGGTTCATCGGGGATGCATGGGGAGTTCTGTCACTGTTATTCAGAACGAGACCCCGATGACGGACCGTCGTACCCACGACGGACCGTCGTAGGGTCCGTTCCAAAAGACATAGAACCCTGTCCCAACGGACACATGTGACGGACCGTCGTCTTGCACAACCGTTCTGGTTGTCAGAGACCCTGTTTCTAAGGGTCTCTCACTTTTTCTAAGTGTCCTTCAACGGACACATGTGACGGACCGTCATACCCATGACGGTCCATCCTGCACGACCGTCATGATGGTAAGAGACCCCTCTGCTAAGGGTCTCCATATTTTTTTCAAGTGTCCTACGACGGAAACCTACGACGGAGTGTCGTACCTATGACGGTCCATCCTGCATGTACCGTCATGCTAGTCAGAGACTCTCCTTCAGGGTTCTTTATATATACATAGACTAAGTAAAACATTGACACACTATTTTCAATGTTTTATTTCGTATGGTTTTGCCTGTCTTGTTTGCCACTACTCATACTAATATCAATCCTTTACAGGTACTATCTACTATGGCACCCAAGCAAGACCGCATCTACGCACGCGGGCGATCGAAGTCTGTCGCCCCGTCCACCCGCATGGTCATCGGCTCTGATGATGAGCGTGACCCTGAGTACGTGCCCCCAGGCACTTCCGCCCCTTCCCGTGCTGCACGTGCTCCCAGAGCCACACCCAAAAAGGTGGCGTCCGGCGTAGTCATTGTCTCCCAGTCTGATGAGGAGCGCACACTGACCGGCACACCCTCTGGGTCAGCCACAAATGAGGAAAACGCGTCTGGCTCTTTAGGAGTATCATGGTCCGAGGAAGCCTCTGGCTCTGCTGAGGTTGCCGCACCCGCCACTGCTGCAGCGTTGGCCTCGTCTGATGAGGCTGACAGTTCAGACTCTACATCCGGCTCACCAGCTCAGGTCCCCACCCCAGCCACTGACCAGCCCAACCGGTGGTGTGTCGACGGGCAGTTTCAAGTCTACTCCGACGCCAAGCTCCTCATTGATAAAGGAGTAATGACTTGGACACTCACTTTAGAGCGGTAGGTACTTACAGGGAGCCTCCCAACGACGCCTGAGATCCACAATCTCTTCACCAGGCATCGCTTGGAGTGGACAGCACGTCCGTTGGGACGATAGAGCGAAGAAATGGTCCGAGAGTTCTACGCATCCTACGTACCGACTCTCCGATCACAGATTGATAGGCGGGCTGACCCCGCTAAACAGGCCCCACTGGAGCAGGTCCGAGTCCGGGGCGTGCAGGTTGACATTTCCCTGCCAGCCATCCGCCAGTTTCTATACGGCGAGAGTATTGATGCTTATCGGACCCCCTCACTGCCGAGTTCGACTACCGCTGGCAGATAGTGAAGGATGGCCAGTTCTTGCGCGATCCAACACTGAGAGAGACCACCAAGAGGTAGATGGCCCTGCACCTGTCAGTAGATGGAGAGGGTTCCGATTGGGTGACTGAGCCGAAGGGGGCCATCAAGAAGGCCAACCTCACGTTCACAGCAAAGTTCTTGTGGCTGCTTGTCCGTCACTGCCTCTCCCCCACAGCTGCTGAAAACATCGTTACCTGGGATCGAGCAGTGTTGATGGCGGCGATGATAGCCGGATACGAGGTGGACTTCGCATGGCTTCTCCAGGCAGTCATGCACAAGAGGGAATTCAAGGTCACTACCACCTACCCCTTCCCGTGCATGATCTTTGCCCTCTGCAGGTCCGCAGGTGTGCACATATGGCACATAGATAAGCTTAAGACCCCGAAGGGTACCGTTGACATCGGCCTCATCAGAGACGAGGCCAATGAGTTGGCCCCACGCAGAGGGCCCCGTCCAGAGCTGCCCGCACTTGCTGATGATCTTGCTGATACGGTAGCTCAGTCCCGCACATCTACACAGGCGTCCACGGACACTACCCCGATCGAGTCTATCCCGTGTAGTAGCACAACCCCGAGCTCCTCTCGCACAGCCCCTCTACAGACACTGGTCCAGCTTTCTAGGGTCCAAATACTAGAGGCACAAATGGACACTCTTCTGCATCATATCCAGCCGTGGATGCAGAAGTCGATTAATGATTCCAAAGAGCGCCTAGAGAGGAAAATGGTGAAGTTTACAGAGCGGAAGATCGCGGAGGTTAACCAGCGCTTGGACGCCTTTGAGTTGAGGGTGCAAGCCCGACCAGCCCCTTCGGTGGATGTGTCGACCCTTCAGGCTGCAGTCGACAGACTTCATGAAGATATCGACACTATCTTAGAGGCTAGGGTGCCGGATTCTGAGGCCCCTCCTGTCGAGCCTGCTGAGGAAACGGTGTTGGCGGCCCTATTTGCTTCTTCTAACAATCCACCACCTCCCCCTCGAGAGAGTGCCAAGAGGCGTAGTGGTCGAGCAGAGGACGAGGCACGAGCAAGGAAGAAGGAGCGCCGAGAGATGGAGGCTGCGCGGAGAGCCTCACTTGCTGAGGAGGCGGTGCACCAGATGAGAGCGTCAGAGTTAGCGGCTGGGGCGTCTAGCTCCCGCACTGTAGATATAGCTGGAGGCACTACTGATGGTGTTGTTGTTGCTGAGGACACCATTGAGGGTGTCCAGATTGCAGAGGGCGTGGGTTCTGGGGATCTGGACCCACCATCTTGCTGATCTACGGCGCTTTGCGGCACAGGTTTGCTTCACCTACCACTCTAGTATTTAGATTTCTATGCATTGGGGACAATTGCATGCTTTTTTGTTGGGGGTGGGGTAAATGGATAGTGAGTGTTAGGGTGAAGTCTGAGTAGCCTAATTCACTATCCTCTTTTGGGGTTTTCTTGCCTGTGTTCTCTTTCCCCAAAAGACTGAGTACTTTTTCTGTTGAACCGGCATGTTTATATCTTTTGTACATAGTTTAATTCTGGAGCATGGTTGCTGAAATGGTATCCTGATAAACTGGAAAATGATGCATGACTAGGCATAGTAACTGATAATTGTGTGGCTCTAAGCATGACATAGAGTTACACCATTGCATTACCCTAAGTCTGAAATTCGAACTATGTGTCTGACAATTTGGTATAGTGATGAGATGTCAAGTGAGTGTGAGGAAAATTTGAATAGTCCACTATTGGTACTGAGCTAGAACTTGCCTGGTTAGTCCTGCTAAAAGTTATAATAGACAATTAGGAAAGGATCATAGGCCCTTATTCAATATAGCCCATTTCTAGCCTAAATAAAAGAAACCAAAAGAAATTTATACTTCTTTGATCCAAATAATTTGAGCTTAAAATTAGACCTTTCTTTTTCACCGTAACCGATCTTTTATGGGAACAATGTGTTGGCCCTGGTCCCTCCTTGGACATATGCACCTCAGCTTATGCCAAAAGCATAAGTTGAGGGTGGATAATGCATGAACAACCTTCGTTATGGCCCTGACCCAATTTTGGGTATTGTGTACCTTGACTCATGGCAAAGCCATGAGTTGAGGGTGGCTATTAGGAGGAATGCTCTGGAAAGTGGGGTTGAAAGAAAAAAGAGAGAGAAAGAATAAAAGTAAAGTGACTCAAGAATTAGTTGAAAGAAAAGTAAAGAAAAAGAAAAATATACAAGAAATACAAGTAAGAAAAGAAGAGAGTCACTTACACAAATGAAGAAAGAAGAGAAAATAGCAAGGTGAAAGAATATGAGAAACTGGGCGACATAAAATGATAGAAAGAGGGAAGGTTTAGCCGATATGTCAAGGAGGGCAAAAAGTCACTAAAGTATACCTAAATATACCCTACTTGACCCTGAGCCTATGTTACAAGCTAAGAAAGTCCTATCGTCATCCTAAGGGTTGTATAGCGAACTTAACGCAGTGAAAATAAGAGTAAGCTTATGGCAATAGGTATGAATGAGTGTGACTTTGTGAATGAGTGTGACTTTGTTCTGAGAGCGAGTGTTGAAAAGTAATCCTTATACTCAAACTGAAATCATTGTGTGAAAAA
>NC_028643.1:11402587-11417696 GCF_001406875.1 Solanum pennellii | reverse complement strand
AACAAAGCGGTGTTGGACACTATAGCAGGTGGATCTTACGAAGAATGCCCTTATGCTGAGATTGCTGAAAAATTAGAGAAAATCTCCCAGAATAACAAAGCTTGGAGTACTAGGAAGCCTAATACAGGGAGAAACACCTTCGCAGTGCAGTCCACTCACAACCCAGCCACAGATGAGATTCGGGAAGAAATGGCTCAGATGAGAACTGAGCTTGGGTTGGTACTAAAACATGTCACTGGGGGTGCAGAAAACATTAATGCAGTCAACTACTTGGCTAAACCACCACCCCCAATGTTACTATGCGAAGGACACTTATGCAGTAAATGAACAGATGAGGGGTTTCTGACCAAACGCCCAAGGCTCAAATCAGGATAATTGGCGCCAAGGTCAAGGGAACCAAGGTCGGAACTATGGTAACTACAATCGTGAGGGTTATTATTTCCGAGATGGAAACTACAACCGCGACAACATCTTTAACAGGGGTAACTATGCTAATAGAAACGACAGGAATGGGCCCTATGTCCCTCCTCAAAATCGTGAAGTTACTCCTAGGGATGGTGGAGATTGTATGGCGCGAGTTGAGGATATGTTGCACAAAATGATGAGGAGGTTCGACACTAGTGATGAACACATTAAAGAGTTGAGGTGTGATTTAGCTAGCATTGGGAAAAAATTTGATACACATGCAATTTCGATTAAAAAGATCGAATTGCAAGTGGCCCAATTATCTGCGACAGTGAACACACGGCAACCGGGCACTCTTCCTAGCAAAACTGTTCAAAATCCAAAGAATGATGCGCACTGTATGGCAATCACTACTCGGGGTGGTTGGCAAACCATTGACCCACCTATGCCATCTACTGAGGAAAATGTGAGAAAGGATAATGATAATGTGTTAAAGGGTAGTGGTGAAGCAGAGGAAAGTAATGGAAAAGATGCTGAAGTACCTATCGAGGTAATTCCCATGCCTACGCCACCACCACCCTTCACTGAGAGATTAGTGAAAAAGACAGAGGATGGTAAATATCGGCGTTTCATAAGAATGTTGAAGCAGATTTCTATCAATGTCCCTTTGGTAGAAGCTCTAGAACAAATGCCGGGTTATGCCAAATTTATGAAAGATCTGGTCACCAAGAAAAGATCGGTCACTTTCGAGGATGATGATAGACTACAGCATTGTAGTGCCATTGCTATAAGATCCCTCGTACAAAAGAAAGAAGATCCGGGTGCGTTCACTATTCCTTGTACAGTTGGGTCGTTACATTTTACGAAAGCATTATATGATTTGGGGGCAAGCATAAATCTCATGCCCCTCTCAATTTACAAGAAGTTGGGTTTGGGGGATCCAAAACCCACTGCGATGCGGCTACTGATGGCTTATCGGACAGTGAAACGGCCCATACGGATACTCCATGATGTGCTAATAAAAGTGGAGTCATTCATCTTTCCGGCTGATTTTGTTATTCTTGATTGCGAGGTCGATTTTGAAGTGCCTATTATTCTTGGGAGGCCATTCCTTGCTACAGGTAGAGCATTAGTTGATATGGAGAAGGGACAGATGACATTTCGGTTGAATAATGAAGAAGCGACCTTCAACATTTGTAGGACCATGAGGCAGAGTGGTGAGCTCCAATCGGTATCTGCCATATCCCACAAAGAAAATATGAAGAAGGAGACTGAACAGAAAAATGCAAAACAAGAGTTTATGGTTGGAGATTTGGTGCTTGTAGACAGCTCTGGGGTGCCTTGTCTTCCGGGCAAGCTCAAGTCCAAATGGACTGGCCCTTACCTGATTACCCAAGTATTCCCTCATGGAGCAGTTGAGTTAAAAGTCAAGGAGGGAGTGAGGTTTAAGAGGAATAGAGATAGAATAAAACTCTATTTTGGGCATAAAGCATCGGGGAATAAAAGTAATAGAGGCAAACTATCTTTATGAAGGCTGAGTAATCAAGTGTCCCAGTCGTGCCGCGACATTAAATCAGGCGCTTGTTGGGAGGCAACCCAATACTTATAGTCTTTTTAGTAATGGTAGCATTTTTCTACTAATGGGTTTTTTAATTTACAGGCACATCACCAGGAAATTCTGTAAAAAATTACTCTGCAACAGTCACCGACGGATATACCGACGGACCGTTGCGCCTGCGATGGACCGTCGTATGCATCCGTCGTACCAGGTACATTTTTCTGCTATTTTGAAATTAGGGCACACACGACGGAACCAACGACGGGTCATCACAACTGCGACGGACCGTCGTTGGGAACCGTCGCGTGATTAATGAGGTATACCCGACCCGACCCGGCGGGACCCTTTTTCAAAATCAGACCGTTTAAACCCCCATACCCCTCATTTCACCCCATTCATTCATTATTCCTCTCATCTCCCCTCTCTTTTCAACTTCCACATTCCCTCCCATCGATCATTGCCCCCTAAACGTCTCCAACACCCTAAAAGTGTTAATCTACTAGTCGGAGTTGCTGCTGTGGGTGTTTTCCTAGCCACCGAGTACTTGTCCAGTTGTTTTCTCCATTTCTAAGGTATGTGTCTCGAATTTCTACTCATTTATCTTTTATTTTTGTTTATTAGTTACTATTAGCTTAGTTCTTCGTTGTATATTGTTTCCTTTATATGATTATGTCTAAACCTAGGCTCAAAATGTTCGAATTTTCCATGTTGACAACCCTAGACATAGGTGCTTTTGCATCGCTAGTTTCCTAGGTAGTTGGGATAGACAAATATAGGTCCACAACACTACAAGACCATGTGGGTTCATCGGGGATGCGTGGGGAGTTCTGTCACTGTTATTCAGAACGAGAGCCCGATGACGGACCGTCATACCCACGACGGACAGTCGTACCAACGACGGACCGTCGTAGGGTCCGTTCAAAAAGCCCTAGCACCCTATCCTTACGGACACATGTGACGGACCGTCGTCACGATGGTCCGTCCTGCACAACTGTTCTGGTTGTCAGAGACCCTGTTTCTAAGGGTCTCTCACTTTTTCTAAGTGTCCTTCAACGGACACATGTGACGGACCGTCATACCCACGACGGTCCGTCCTGAACGACCGTCATGATGGTAAGAGACCCCTCTGCTAAGGGTCTCCATATTTTTTTCAAGTGTCCTACGACGGACCGTCGCACCTGTGACGGTCCGTCCTACATATACCGTCATGCTAGTCAGAGACTCTCCTTCATGGTTCTTTATATATACATAGACTAAGTAAAACATTGACACACTATTTTCAATGTTTTTTTTCATATGGTTTTGCCTGTCTTCTTTGCCACTACTCATACTAATATCAATCCTTTACAGGTACTATCTACTATGGCACCCAAGCAGACCGCATCTACGCACGCGGGCGATCGAAGTCTGTCGCCCCGACTGCCCGCATGGTCATCGGCTCTGATGATGAGCGTGACCCTGAGTACGTGCCCCCAGGCACTTCCGCCCCTTCCCGTGCTGCGCGTGCTCCCAGAGCCACACCCAAAAAGGTGGCGTCCGGCGTAGTCACTGCCTCCCTGTCTGATGAGGAGCGCACACTGACCTGCACACCCTCTGGGTCACCCACAAATGAGGAAGGAGCGTCTGGCTCCTTAGGAGTATCATGGTCGGAGGAAGCCTCTGGCTCTGCTGAGGTTCCCGCACCCGCCACCGCTGCAGCGTCGGCCTCGTCTGATGAGGCTTACAGTTCAGACTCTACATCCGGCTCACCAGCTCAGGTCCCCACCCCAGCCACTGACTAGCCCAACAGGTGGTGTGTCGACGGGCAGTTTCAAGTCTACTCAGACGCCAAGTTCTTCACTGATAAAGGAGTAATGACTCGGACACTCACTTTGGAGCGGCGGGTACTTATAGGGAGCCTCCTAACGATGCTTGAGATCGAGAATCTCTTCACCAGGCATCGCTTGGAGTGGACAGCACGTTCGTTGGGACGATACAGCGAAGAAATGGTCCGAGAGTTCTACGCATCCTACGTAGCGACTCTCCGATCACAGATCGATAGGCTGGCTGCCCCAGCTAAACAGGACCCACTGGAGCAGGTCAGAGTCCGGGGCGTACAGGTTGACATTTCCCTGCCAGCCATCCGCCGGTTTCTATACGGTGAGAGTATTGATGCTTCTCGGACCCCCCTCACTGCCGAGTTCGACTACCGCTGGCAGATAGTGAAGGATGGCCAGTTCTTGCGCGAGCCATCATTGAGAGAGACCACAAAGAGGTGGATGGCCCCGCACCTGTCAGTAGATTGAGAGGGTGCCGATTGGGTGACTGAACTGAAGGGGGCCATCAAGAAGGCCAACCTCACATTCACAGCAAAGTTCTTGTGGCTGCTTGTCCGTCACTGCCTCTCCCCCACAGCTGCTGACAACATCGTTACCTGGGATCGAGTAGTGTTGATGGCGGCGATGATAGCCGGATTCGAGGTGGACTTTGCATGGCTTCTCCAGGCATTCATGCACGAGAGGGCATTCAAGGTCAGTACCACCTACCCCTTCCCGTGCATGATCTTTGCCCTCTGCAGGTCCGCAGGTATGCCCATATGGCAGATATATCAGCTTAAGACCCCGCAGGGCACCGTTGACGTCGGCCTCATCAGAGACGAGGCCAATGAGTTGGCCCCACGCAGAGGGCCCCGTCCAGAGCTGCCCCCACTTGCTGATGATCTTGTTGATACGGTAGCTCAAGCCCGCACAGCTACATAGGCATCCACTGACACTACCCCGGTCGAGTCTAACCCGGGTAGTAGCACAGCCCCGAGCTCCTCTCGCACAGCCCCTCTACCGGCACTGGCCGTGCTTGCTAGGGTCCAAAAACTAGAGGCACAAATTGCCACTCTTCTGCATCATATCCAGCTGTGGATGCAGAAGTCGATTACTGAGTCCGAAGAGCGCCTAGAGAGGAAAATGGTGCAGTTTACAGAGCGGAAGATCGCTGAGGTTAACCAGCGCTTGGACGCCTTTGAGTTGAGGGTGCTAGCCCGACCAGCCCCTCCGGTGGATGTGTCGACCCTTCAGGCTGCAGTCGACAGTCTTCGTGCAGATATCGACACGATCTTAGAGGCTAGGGTGCCGGATTCTGAGGCCCCTCCTGTCGAGCCTGCTGAGGACACAGTCTTGGCGGCCCTTTTTGTTTCTTCTGACATTCCACCACCTCCCCCTCGAGAGAGTGCCAAGAGGCGTAGGGGTCGAGCAGAGGACGAGGCGCGAGCAAGGAAGAAGGAGCGTCGAGAGATGGAGGCTGCGCGGACAGCCTCACTTGTAGAGGAGGCGGCGCACCAGATGAGAGCGTCAGAGTTTGCGGCTGGGGCGTCTAGCTCCCGCTTTGTAGATATAGGTGGAGGCACTAATGATGGTGCGGTTGTTGCTGAGGACACCACTGAGGGTGTCCAGGTTGTAGAGGACGTGGGTTCTGGGGAACCGGACCCACCATCTTGCTGATCGACGGCGCTTTGCGCCACAGGTTTGCTTCACCTACCACTCTAGTATTTAGATTTTTATGCATTGGGTACAATTGCATGCTTTTTTGTTGGGGGTGGGGTAAATGGATAGTGAGTGTTAGGGTGAAGTCTGAGTAGCCCAATTTACTATCCTCTTTTGTGGTTTTCTTGCCTGTATTCTTTTTCGCCAAAAGACTGAGTACTTTTTCTGTTGAACCGGCATGTTTATATCTTTTGTACATAGTTTAATGCTGGAAAATGATGCATGACTAGGCATAGTAACCGATAATTGTGTTGCTCTAAGCATGACATAGAGTTACACCATTGCATTACCCTAAGTCTTAAATTCGAACTAGCTGTCTGACAATCTGGTATAGTGATGAGATGTCAAGTGAGTGTGAGGAAAATTTGAATAGTCCACTATTGGTACTGAGCTAGAACATGCCTGGTTAGTCCTGCTAAATGTTAGCTGTATTAGACAATTAGGAAAGGATCATAGGCCCTTATTCAATATAGCCCATTTCTAGCCTAAATAAAAGAAACCAAATGAAATTTATCCTTCTTTGATCCAAATGATTTGAGCTTAAATTAGACCTTTCTTTCTCACCCCAACTGATCTTTTCTGGGAATAATGTGTTGGCCCTGGTCCCTCCTTGGACATGTGCACCTCAGCTTATGCCAAAAGCATAAGTTGAGGGTGGCTAATGCAGTAAACAACCTTCGTTATGGCCCTGACCCAACTTTGGGTATTGTGTACCTTGACTCATGGCAAAGCCATGAGTTGAGGGTGGCTATTATGAGGAATGCTCTGGAAAGTGGGGTTGAAAGAACAAAGGGAGAGAAAGAACAAAAGTAAAGTGACTCAAGAATTAATTGAAAGAAAAGTAAAAAAAATAAATATACAAGAAATACAAGCAAGAAAAGAAGAGAGTCACTTACACAAATGAAGAAAAAAGGGAAAATAGCAAGGTGAAAGAATATGGGAAACTGGGCAAAATAAAATGATAGAAAATGGTATGTTTAGCCGATATGTCAAGGAGGGCAAAAAGTCACTAAAGTATACCTAAATATACCCTACCTGACCCTGAGCCTATGCTACAAGCTAAGAAAGTCCTATCGTGATCCTAAGGGTTGCATAGCTAACTTAAGGCAGTGAAAATAAGGGCAAGCTTATGGCAATAGGTATGAATGAGCGTGACTTTGTTCTGAGAGCGAGTGTTGAAAAGTAATCCTTATACTCAAACTGAAATCATTGTGTGAAAAATGAGGATTTTGTTTTAAATTGAGCACACTAGTTGCAATACCGGAATTGATAGCACCTCGGTGAGAAATTGAAGAGGATAGGTGTTAATGCATGGTGAGTCTTTGTCATGTTCTTATCCCACTAGTTCGCCTATTCAGCATGCCCGAGATAGATTTTTATGCGCTGTCCATTCACCTTGACTCGCACACCCTCCTTAGTTTCCCACTCAACTGCTCCATGAGGGAACACTTGGGTGATCAAGTAAGGGCCAATCCATTTGGACTTGAGCTTGCCCGGAAGACAAGGCGACCCAGAACTGTCTACAAGCACCAAATCCCAAACCATAAACTCTTGTTTTGCATTTTTCTGTTCAGTCTCCTTCTTCATCTTTTCTTTGTGGGATATGGCAGATACCGATTGGAGCTCACCACTCTGCCTCATGGTCCTACAAATGTTGAAGGTCGCTTCTTCATTATTCAACCGAAATGTCATCTGTCCCTTCTCCATATCAACTAAGGCTCTACCTGTAGCAAGGAATGGCCTCCAAAGAATAATAGGCACTTCAAAATCGACCTCACAATCAAGAATAACAAAATCAGCCGAAAAGATGAATGACTCCACTTTTACTAGCACATCATGGAGTATCCCTATAGGCCGTTTCACTGTCCGATTAGCCATCAGTAGCCGCATCACAGTGGGTTTTGGATCCCCCAAACCCAACTTCTTGTAAATTGAGAGGGGCATGAGTAACCTAACTGTACAAGGAATAGTGAACGCACCAGGATCTTCTTTCTTTTGTACAAGGGATCTTGTAGCAATAGCACTAAAATGCTGCAGTCTATCATCATCCTCGAAAGTGACCGATCTTTTCTTGGTGACCAGATCTTTCATAAATTAGGCATAACCGGGTATTTGTTCTAGAGCTTCTAAGAAAGGGACATTGATAGAAAGCTGCTTCAACATTGTTATGAAACGCCGGTATTTACCATCCTCGGTCTTCTTCACTAATCTCTGAGGGAAGGGTGGTGGTGGCCTAGGCATGGGAATTACCTTGATGGGTACTTCTGCATCTTTTCCATTACTTTCCTCTGCTTCACCACTACCCTTTACAACCTTATCATTATCCTTTCTCACATTTTTCTCAGCAGATGGCATAGGCGGGTCAATGGTTTTCCTACCACCCCGAGTAGTGATTGCCATACAGTGTGCATTATTCTTTGGATTTTGGACAGTGTTGCTAGGAAGAGTGCCCGGTTGCCGTGTGTTCACTGTCGCAGATATTTGGGCCACTTGCAATTCGATCTGTTTAATCGAAATTGCTTGTGTATCAACTTTTTGCCCAATACTATCTAAATCACCCCTTAACTCTTTAATGTGCTCATCACTAGCATCGAACCTCCTCATCATTTTGTGCAACATATCCTCAACTCGCGCCATACTATCTCCACCATCCCTAGGAGTAACTTCACGATTTTGATGAAGGACATAGGGCCCATTCCTGTCGTTTCTATTAGCATAGTTACCCCTGTTAAAGTTGTTGTCGCGGTTGTAGTTTCCATCTCGTACATAATGACCCTCACGATTGTAGTTACCATAGTTCCGACCTTGGTTCCCTTGACCTTGGCGCCAATTATCCTTATTTGATCCTTGGGCGCTTGGTCGGAAACCCCCCATCTGTTCATTGACTGCATTAATCTTTTCTGCACCCCAGTGACATGTTTTAGGACCAACCCAAGCTCAGTTCTTATTTGAGCCATTTCTTCACGAATCTCATATGTGGCTTGATTGTGAGTGGACTGCACTACAAAGGTGTTTCTCCCTGTATCAGACTTCCTAGTACTCCAAGCTTTGTTATTCCGGGAGATTTTTTCTAATTTTTCAACAATCTCAGCATAAGGACATTCTCCATAAGATCCACCTGCTATAGGGTCCAATACCGCTTTGTTGTTATCATCCTGTCCCCGATAGAAGTATTCTTTCAGTGACTCATCATCTATACGGTGATTTGGAACACTTCTCAAGAATGAGGTAAATCTATCCCAAGAACTACTAACTAACTCTCCTGGTAGTGCCACAAAGTTATTTACTCTGTCTTTGTGGTTTAGTTTCTTGGAGACCGGATCCTCATCATTTATTCCCAAGTTTTGATTCATATTGCGCAGTGTACGCTCTAACTCGTGATCGTAGGGAAACAATGGTTCTCTTCATCTCCGTGTATTTGGCATACAAGGAGGATAGTTCTGAAAAGAAATAAAAAACAATAAAATAAAGTAAGATCAAGAAAATATCAACTAAACTATAGTAATAAGTTCAAGTTAATCTAAAAGCTATAATCCCCGGCAGCGGCGCGAAAATTAGATACGCTCAAACTTACTTCTCAAATAAGAAGTAAAGCGGTCGTGTCGAGTAAACAACCCAACTAGTGAGGTTGTGATCATTCCCACGAGGAAAATAGTCTAGACTTAACTTCAACCTGTTATTACTATTGTTCGGTTGATGACTTCCTTAGAAAGTAAAAACATAAAAAAGGGGGTTTATATGTCTAAATGTGTAAAAATAACTAAAGAAATTGAAAGAGACACTTAACAGTTTTGAAAGTTCGATTTTAATCAATAATCAAAGTAACTAGGGTTTACGTGTTCCCCACAGGTTCATAACTTGATAATTCTAACTATAACAATTCTTTCCTAGTATCTTGCATGCAAAGTGATAAGTTATGTATTTCTAAATCCTTGGTCCGGCATCAAGAAAATCTCACTCCGCACCTTGGTCTGGCTAAGTGTGTTGCTTTCCTAACCCTTATCTTTACCTCATATTAAGCATCGTATACTAAGTTATTACCTCGTACCAATCTATACTAGCCTATTAGATAGTATACACTAAATCTATGTTAATAAATCTTTTCCTATTATCTACCTCCTTGGTCCGGCAAGTAGCATTAAGGCGAGTTCTAACGTAGATCATCCGTTAAAAAGACTTCTAAGAGAAAGAATTATTAATACATGCAAGACACTATTCTAGAATTGTTATTTTAGCTAGGGTTTATCTCATTATTTGCCTATGGTTCCCACAACCCTAGTTATGGAGCTTAGTTACTCATATCCATAAACACAATATTAAAATATATTAAATAAGAATTAATGTACTTACTTCAATGAGAAAGAATAAAATCCAAAAGTTTGCTTGATTAATCACCAAAAATCACTTGCAAGAATTCTCCAAGTAATCAATAATCTCACGAAAAGTCTAATGATTATCAAGAATCTCACAATACAATGTTTACCAATACGGAGTTTTAACAATCTAAGAGTCTAATTATCAGGTGTCTAACCTCAAAAACGAGGTTTTTCGAACTATTTATAAAAAAACAAAAACCTAATTAAACAAGAATTCTAATTGCTGGAAATCTGCCAAAACGCGGCAGGGTCGACGGACCACGCGACGGACCGTCGTGGTCACAACAGACCGTCGTGGACTCCGTCGTCCCATACTTGTGCAATTTCTTCTGCTGCTCTCTTAATTCCCCTCGACGACAAGTATGACGGACCGTCATAGGCACAATGGTCCGTCGAGGGTCTTCGTTCCAAAACACTTCAACTCTCGGAATCTGGGTACTGGGATCACTTCTCTGATCATCACGACGAACCTGCAAGACGGACCGTCGTAGCCATGACGGACCGTCACAAGCTTCGTAATCCCACACTTGGTCAGACTTCCCCATCTTCCTTCAGCCGCTGCACTACGCTGCCACCTACGGACCGTCACAAGCATGACGGACCGTCATAAGCTCCGTACGTGGTCTCTTCTGCATTTTTTCACTCAAAATCTCCGCATTCAGCTTTGGACAGATTTCCTGCAAAACAAAGAGAAACTTATATCAAAATTAGCACAAAAAGGCTTTCGGACATACTAAACTTAAGGAAAAAGTATTAATTATACCGTGAAACCACGGTATATCAGGGATGCATGGGGAGTTCTGTCACTGTTATTCAGAACGAGACCCCGATGACGGACAGTCGTACCCACGACGGACCGTCGTAGGGTCCGTTCCAAAGGCCCTAGCACCCTGTCCCAATGGACACATGTGCGGACCGTCGTCTTCACGACGGTCCGTCCTGCACAACCGTTCTGGTTGTCAGAGACCCTGTTTCTAAGGGTCTCTCACTTTTTCTAAGTGTCCTTCAACGGACACATGTGACGGACCGTCATACCCACGGTGGTCCATCCTGCACGACCGCATGATGGTCAGAGACCCCTCTGCTAAGGGTCTCCATATTTTTTACATGTGCCCTACGACGGACACCTACGACGGACCGTCGTACCTGTGACGGTCCGTCCTGCATATACCGTCATGCTAGTCAGAGATTCTCCTTCAGGGTTCTTTATATATACATAGACTAAGTAAAACATTGACACACTATTTTCAATGTTTTATTTCGTATGGTTTTGCCTGTATTGTTTGCCACTACTCATACTCATATCAATCCTTTACAGGTACTATCTTCTATGGCACCAAAGCAAGACCGCATCTACGCACGCGGGCGATCGAAGTCTGTCGCCCCGTCTGCCCGCATGGTCATCGGCTCTGATGATGAGCGTGACCCTAAGTACGTGCCCCCAGGCACTTCCGCCCCTTCCCGTGCTGCGCGTGCTCCCAGAGCCACACCCAAAAAGGTGGCGTCGTGCGTAGTCACTGCCTCCTAGTCTGATGAGGAGCGCACACTGACCGGCACACCCTCTGGGTCAGCCACAAATGAGGAAGGAGCGTCTGGCTCCTTAGGAGTATCATGGTCGGAGGAAGCCTCTGGCTCTGCTGAGGTTCCCGCACCCACCACCGCTGCAGCGTCGGCCTCGTCTGATGAGGGTGACAATTCAGAATCTACATCCGGCTCACCAGCTCAGGTCCCCACCCCAGCCACTGACCAGCCCTACCGGTGGTGTGTCGACGGGAAGTTTCAAGTCTACTCCGACGCCAAGTTCCTCACTGATAAAGGAGTAATGACTCGGACACTCACTTTTGAGCGGCGGGTACTTACTGGGAGCCTCCCAACGATGCCTGAGATCCACAATCTCTTCACCAGGCATCGCTTTGAGAGGACAGCACGTCCGTTGGGACGATACAACGAAGAAATGGTCCGAGAGTTCTACGCATCCTACATAGAGACTCTCCGATCACAGATCGATAGGCGGGCTGCCCCGCTAAACAGGCCCCACTGGAGCTGGTCTGAGTCCGGGGCGTATAGGTTGACATTTCCCTGCCAGCCATCCGCTGGTTTCTATACGGCGAGAGTATTGA
This sequence comes from Solanum pennellii, assembly GCF_001406875.1. Lineage (NCBI taxonomy): Eukaryota > Viridiplantae > Streptophyta > Magnoliopsida > Solanales > Solanaceae > Solanum > Solanum pennellii. Next base: position 11,405,722 of record NC_028643.1, on the reverse strand, counting down.
TGCTTCTCGGACCCCCCTCACTGCCGAGTTCGACTACCGCTGGCAGATAGTGAAGGATGGCCAGTTCTTGCGCGAGCCATCACTAAGAGAGACCACCAAGAGGTGGATGGCCCTGCACCTGTCAGTAGATGGAGAGGGTGCCGATTGGGTGACTGAGCCATAGGGGGCCATCAAGAAGGCCAACCTCACGTTCACAGCAAAGTTCTTGTGGCTGCTTGTCTGTCACTGCCTCTCCCCCACAGCTGCTGACAACATCGTTACCTGGGATCGAGCAGTGTTGATGGCGGCGATGATAGCCGGATTTGAGGTGGACTTTGCATGGCTTCTCCAGGCAGTCATGCACGAGAGGGCATTCAAGTTCACTACCACCTACCCCTTCCCGTGCATGATCTTTTCCCTCTGCAGGTCCGCAGGTGTGCCCATATGGCACATAGATCAGCTTAAGACCCCGCAGGGCACCGTTGATGTCAGCCTCATCAGAGACGAGGCGAATGAGTTGGCCCCACGTAGAGGGCCCCGTCCAGAGCTGCCCCCACTTGCTGATGATCTTGCTGATACGGTAGCTCAGGCCCGCACAGCTACACAGGAGTCCACTGACACTACCCCAGTCGAGTCTATCCCGGGTAGTAGCACAGCCCCGAGCTCTTCTCGCACAGCCCCTCTACCGGCACTGGTCCCGCTTGCTAGGGTCCAAAAACTAGAGGCACAAATGGCCACTCTTCTGCATCATATCCAGCCATGGATGCAGAAGTCGATTACTGAGTCCGAAGAGCGCCTAGAGAGGAAAATGGTGCAGTTTACAGATCGGAGGATCGCTGAGGTTAACCAGCGCTTGGACGCCTTTGATTTATGGGTGCTAGCCCAACCAGCCCCTCCGGTGGATGTGTCGACCCTTCAGGTTGCAGTCGACAGTCTTCGTGCAGATATCGACACGATCTTAGAGGCTAGGGTGTCGGATTCTGAGGCCCCTCCTGTCGAGCCTGCTGAGGACACGGTGTTGGCGGCCCTTTTTGCTTCTTCTGACATTCCACCACCTCCCCCTCGAGAGAGTGCCAAGAGGCGTAGGGGTCGAGCATAGGACGAGGCGCGAGCAAGGAAGAAGGATCGCCGAGAGATGGAGGCTGCGCGGAGAGCCTCACTTGCTGAGGAGGCGGCGCACCAGATTAGAACGTCAGACTTTGCGGCTGGGGCGTCTAGCTCCCGCACTGTATATATAAGTGGAGGCACTACTGATGGTGCGGTTGTTGCTGAGGACACCACTGAGGGTGTCCAGATTGCAGAGGACGTGGGTTCTGGGGAACCGGACCCACAATCTTGCTGATCGACGGCGCTTTGCGCCACAGGTTTGCTTCACATACCACTCTAGTATTTAGATTTTTATGCATTGGGGACAATTGCATGCTTTTTTGTTGGGGGTGGGGTAAATGGATAGTGAGTGTTAGGGTGAAGTCTGAGTAGCCCAATTCACTATCCTCTTTTGGGGTTGTCTTGCCTGTGTTCTTTTTTCCTAAAAGACTGAGTACTTTTTCTGTTGAACCGGCATGTTTATATCTTTTGTACATAGTTTAATTCNGAAAAATGAGGATTTTGTTTTAAAGTGAGGACACTAGATGCAATACTGGAATTGGTAGCATCTCGGTGAGAAATTGAAGAGGATAGGTGTTAATGCATGGTGAGTCTTTGTCATGTTCTGATCCNGGTGTCTGGCAATCTGGTATAGTGATGAGATGTCAAGTGAGTGTGATGAAAGTTTGAATAGTCCACTATTGGTACGGAGCTAGAACTTGCCTGGTTAGTCCTGCTAAAAGTAAGTNGACTGGTTAGTCCTGCTAAATGTAAGTTGTAATAGACAATTAGGAAAGAATCATAGGCCCTTATTCAATATAGCCCATTTGTAGCCCAAATAAAAGAAACCAAATGAAATTTATCCTTCTTTGATCCAAATAATCTGAGCTTAANATGAATTTAAGTTGAGGGTGTTGATATACCGTGGTTTCACGGTATAATTTATACTTTTTCCTTGAGTTTAGTGTGTCCGAAAAGCCTTTTTGTGCTAATTTTTACATAAGTTTCTCTGTGTTTTGCAGGAAATCTGTACAAAGCTGAATGCGGAGATTTTGAGCGAAGAAATGCAGAAGAGACAAACTACGGAGCTTATGACGGTCCGTCGTGCTTGTGACGGTCCGTAGGTGGCAGCGTAGTGCAGCTNAGAATCTGAGCTTAAAATTAGACCTTTCTTTTTCAACCTAACTGTTCTTTTCTGGGAACAATGTGTTGTCCCTGGTCCCTCCTTGGACTGTGCACCTCAGCTGATGCCAAAAACATAAGTTGAGGGTGGCTAATGCATGAACAACCTTCGTTATGGCCCTGACCCAATTTTGGGTATTGTGTACCTTGACTCATGGCAAAGCCATGAGTTGAGGGTGGCTATTAGGAGAAATGCTGTGGAAAGTTGGGTTGAAAGAACAAAGAGAGAGAAAGAATAAAAGTAAAGTGACTCAAGAATTAGTTGAAAGAAAAGTAAAGAAAAAAAAGAGAAATATACAAGAAATACAAGTAAGAAAAGAAGTCAGTCACTTACACAAATGAAGAAAGAAGAGAAAATAGCAAGGTGGAAGAATATGAGAAACTGGGCGAGATAAAAGGATAGAAAGAGGGAAGGTTTAGCCGATATGTCANAAGGTCCGTCATACGTGCCGTCGAGGGTGGTGAAGAGAGCAGCAGAAGAAATTGCACAAGTATGTTTAATTATGTTTTTATTTTTTATAAATAGTTCGAAAAACCTCGTTTTTGAGGTGAGACACCACATAGTGGGACTCTGCATTGTAGACACCAGATAGTTAGACATCATATTATTAGACTCTTTGTATTAGTGTTAGATTTTGGATTATCATTGANTATTACAAGCTAAGAAAGTCCTATCGTGATCCTAAAGGTTGTATAGCGAACTTAAGGCAGTGAAAATAAGGGCAAGCNATAAGGCAAAAATTCTGGATTTTACTCTTTCTCATTGAAGTAAGTACATGAACTCTTATTTAATATATTTGAATATTGTATTTATGGCCATGAGTAACTAAACTCCATAACTAGGGTTGTGGGAACCATAGGCAAATAATGAGATAAACCCTAACTAAA
>NC_028643.1:11401918-11402464 GCF_001406875.1 Solanum pennellii | reverse complement strand
AGATTGTGTAGTGAGTCATAGTGCGTCGCTTGAGGACAAACAACGAATTTAAGTTGAGGGTGTTTATATACCATGGTTTCACGGTATAATTAATACTTTTTCCTTAAGTTTTGTGTGTCCGAAAAGCCTTTTGTGATAATTTTTATATAAGTTTCTCTTTGTTTTGCAGGAAATCTGTCCAAAGCTGAATGCGGAGATTTTGAGCGAAGAAGTGCAGAAGAGACCACCTACGGAGCTTATGACGGTCCGTGTGCTTGTGACGGTCCGTAGGTGGCAGCGTAGTGCAGCTGCTGAAGGAAGATGGGGAAGTCAGACCAAGTGTGGGATTACGAAGCGTGTGACGGTCCGTCGTGGCTATGACGGTCCGTCCTGCAGGTTCGTCGTGGAGTTCAAAGAAGTGATCCCAGTACCCAGATTTCAAGAGTTGAAGTGTTTTGGAACGAAGACCCTCGAGGACCGGTGTGCCTATGACGGTCCGTCATACTTGCCGTCGAGGGGAATGAAGAGAGCAGCAGAAGAAATTGCACAAGTATGGGACGACGGAGT
>NC_028643.1:11389510-11401912 GCF_001406875.1 Solanum pennellii | reverse complement strand
GTAGCCGGACCAAGGTGCGGAGTGAGATTTCCTAGATGCCGGACCAAGGATTTAGAAATACATAACTTGTCACTTTGCATGCAAGATACTAGGAAAGAATTGTTATAGTTAGAATTATCAAGTTATGAACCTGTGGGGAACACGTAAACCCTATTTACTTTGATTAATTGATTAAAATCCAACTTTCAAAGCGGTTAAGTGTCTCTTTCAATTTTGTTAGTTATTTTCACTCATTTAGAACTAGAAACCCCCCTTTTATTGTTTTTACTTTCCAAGGAAGTCATTGACCAAACAATAGTAATAACAAGTTGAAGTTAAGTCTGGACTATTTTCCTCGTGGGAACGATCCCAACCTCACTATTTGGGTTATTTACTTGACACGACCGCTTTACTTCTTATTTGAGAAGTAAGTTTGTGCGTATCAATTGTCAAAAGTCATGTAATCATCAATCAAGATATTATCCTTAAACAAACATTCTACCTCAAGATTCTCATGAGAAAAAAAACAAAATGTGTTAAGGTCTAAAGATTCATTCATATTACTAATGACAACACTTGGTGTACACCATTCATCTTTCTAGAAGAATCAACTTCGTTATCAATAGGATCAACTAGTGTAGCATCACATTCATTGCATAACAATGTACCCTCATTCAAGCTACAAGTACCAGCACTAGGTGGACACGGATTGACCTTACTAGAAGAGCCAATTCGGTCACCAATAGGATCAACTAGTGCTTGCTCACATACAACAAGGATATTATCATCACACGACAAAGTTCTCTCAAGAACATCACATGGTAATGACACTATACTCACATAAAGACAAAATATTACTTAAACTCAATGGTCTACTAGGTACAGAGTGATGTTCCATGTTAAAGGAAATGAAAGCGTTCGCATTGTTACGTTGTAGCTCAAAAGGAAGAAGTTTCTTCACCTTCCCTATCAACATTGGAGAACATTTTCTACTTTTGGAATCTTTCAAGAACCTCATGATTCTTCACATTTTGAGGTGCCTCACATGAATTGCTTTCAAGTATACCTGCACAAGTTTTCAAACAATTAGAGAAAGAAAAGTTACATGAATTAGGAGAAAAATGTGACAAACCTGTCACATCTCTCCACCCAACCTCTCTTTTTTCCTCTCTAGAGTTGTAACTTTTGACACCCTTAATCATCTCAATATTTTGTCTCTAAATTTTATGGGATTTAGGGCAAGTGCCAAGGATTTGTTTTGAAGATTTAGAAGATCCGTTCAAGTTCAACTTCAATTTTTGTACACAAGGAGTGGGTGTTTTGACTTCTATGTGCAACTCCTTAGTGAAAACCTTTTAAGGAGCATCTTTTTTTGTTTACAAAGGTAATTCCTTAGGCTTATATTCATGATGAATAACTTTCCCCATTAATACCATACTTGACATTTTCAAACATCCACAAGGAATAATCAAAATCTTCCCCCTATGTTGTAAAGGATTTTATTATCTCTACTACTTCTCGACATAGTGTTCCTCCTCATCAACCTCCAACCTTATCACCATACAAATAAAAAGAAATATTGGAACAACGTTTGAAGAATAAGTCATAATGTTTCGAGAAATAGTGAATGTACCGCTTCTATGGTCCACTTGAAAACCTTTAGATGGTCCTGCCCAAAAATCTATTCCTTCTTTCTTAGAATAGGAGTAGCATAACACGAGGAAGAAAATACAACCTTACAACAAGCATTTCCTTCTAGACTCTTCTAAAAACATTCATAAGATTCTTTCTTCCCCTTCAACATAATAACAAGATTCATAAGTTCCATTCATCTCAAAATCATCTATGGAGTAAAATTTCTCACCATTATATTGTCCATTATCCCAAGATCCAACATAAGAATTACCATCATAAACAAGATCCCCATTTCCATGACCATAAGGACCATCATAGTCATCGCAAAACTCATTTTCATCATAATCATACCTCACATTACTATAAGTGTATTCACTAATGTAATCTCTATCATATTAAAAAGTTACAAATGACATTCTTCTTTATAATTACCTTGGATACCCATAAAATTTAGCAAACAAGGGTACTGAAAAAATTCCTCACACCTCTTGTGTTTGATCTCAGATTCACCTTTCTAAAGCGTCTTCCCAAAATTGGTAGAGAACTACCTTTGCCCAATCACTTCACAAGATCACTAATATTTTGTGGTGGAGTGGATTCTTGTAAATCTTGAAAGAACGATTACCAACAAATATAAAGGACTTGAATCAATAAGGTTATCAACGAATTAAGATGAGAAAATTAGAAGAATGAAGTACCAAAAGATTCGGACTCAAAATAAACAATGTAACAAAAATAAAAAGATTACCAGTTGTTACATAATTTGAAGAATCAAAGTAATGATTTGATGATTAAAAAGTAGTAGTAATAAAAAATGTTAATTATTTGTTAAATAGTTGAAAGATAGAAGGAAAATGAGTTTAGAAGAAGAAGAAGTGAATTTGGACACTTAGAAAAATTCAAGCTTCAGAAAAGTTCATCACATATAAGATGTTGATTGGATGATTTGATGATTAAAACAACTTAACATGTAATTAGAGAAGTTAATTAGTTTTGGAATTGAAAGAAAAAATTATTGAAAAAAGAATCACGAAGTTTTGACACTTAGAAAAATTTCTAGGTCCAAAAACATCTCATACTTATAATATTTTTGGGCTTTCAAGGGAAAACCTGCAATTTTCAGCCTCTGAAAGTGAGCCCCACCGCTGACTAGGAGTCTCGGCCTTGTTGGTGCTTGCAGATTCTGTGTTTTCTGATGACTGCGTCCTGTGGCTGCTGGCTTAGAGGTCAATGGTTGACTTTGACCATTGACTGCTGACGTGGATGTCCCTTTGGAATTTAATATCTTTTTTTTTAATTCAATTTTTTTTTAATTTAGATTTTATTTTTCAAAATTCCACCTATTGACCCCAACAAAACACCTTTGACTTTGACTTGAAAAGTTGGATCAAATGTACTTTCTTGTTTCTTCTTCTTCAAGAACAATTTGAACACACCCAGAACACACACTAAACCCAATACACTCAAAATCAACTCCAAATTAGCTCAAATTTTAGGATTTTCTTCCCGTCAACTAAGAGAACAAAACCAACTAATTATTAACCTCCAATTTCTTCTCTACCAAAAGACCCACTTTAAAATTTTGAAAAGCTTTAAAAGCTTGAAACTCTTCAATGGTAACTTCACTTCTACAACTCCAAATAAAACAAAATGTGAAACCTAGACTAAAAAAGCATTAGGGAACAAGGATCTAGTGTCAAAAACAACAAATCAAAAGCAAAAAAATTTCACATTTCTTTTTGGACATTTTTGGTCTTCTTCTTTTTATTTTTTTACAATCCAAGACTAGATTTGTAAGAACAAATCTAAACGTAGGGTCTGATACCAAATTATAAGATTCCAATTAGGGAAGAAACCAATTGAAATCAAAAAGTGGAATTAAACTACACAAAAGTAAGATATATTAGAAATAAGAGATGAGAAAGAAGAAAGAAAGTCTGATTGATTAAACAATCAACCAAGGAAGAACAGAAACTTGTATTTGAAAAGAAAAATCTCAAATTGAAAATCAGAAATGAGAAATCTCAAGTAAAATCAATGTTAAGAAATCCTAAATCAACAATGAGAATCCACCCATCAGTAATCTAGATTTATCTACACTAAGCTATGCTAACCTAAAGGAATTCAACCCTTAAAATACACTCTTGAAAGTGTTTGTTCATTTAACCTTCAAAATCCATATAGTCTAAGTATTCCAAAATAAAATAGACTACTATTTATACTAATAAAATAAAGAAGACACTTCTTTTAATAATTTTACCCTTATTGAGGTAAGGGACTTGTTTTGTTGTTTCTTTTGTGAATTCTTGAAAATATAAGATGAACATTTGCAAAAATGACCTGTTTCTTCTTTCTCTTAACTTTGATGGACATTCCACACATTGTACATCTTGATTTTTTGTCCATCAAGATCCTCTAAAGCTTTTACTAAATCTATGCTATACATATTGTTATCATATTGGTATGGTCAACTTATGTTGGCATTCCTATGTGCTTTATTTGTGAATGATGTGGCCTCGTGGTGTTACTTTATGTATTATGATAATCATGGTATTTTCGGCATTACTTGATGTATTATAATTATATTTGTAGTTGATTTATGTGATGTATGATCATATTAATCTACTTGTGAGTAATGTGAAAGTAAGTGTTCTTCTTTTGACACTAGGTAATCATGTTAGACTATGACTATGTACTTATGTGTGTAGTCTTAGAGTTGATGCACGATTCTTCCTACTTGAATATATGAGTCTATGATTGTTATATTGATGATGTCAAAGTAATATATAGGGTGACTTATCGATGATTATGGTTATTCGTGTGTGCTTCTAGAATGACATGCTATATGTGATAAATGAAGTCTTGGTGTGTCTTCTGTGGTAGAATTGTGTCCCTTACTTGATACAGACATAAATGTGAATATGAGATGTCTTGACTTAGGATTCTAAATTCTCTTAGTCTTGTATGTATGAATGACACGAGACATTGAATGTCGCTAATAAGGTTCTTTATGTGAAATCTTTAACCTAGTTGTAAGGTTATGATCCTTGAAGTCGAAAGCCGTAATTGTATCCTTCTTGCATGAATGGTGGAGTTAAAGTTGGTTGGGTGGAACGGAGTGAAGTCATCCCTAGTAAAGTCATTAAGTTATCCTCTTCGCCATTGAAAGGCAACCATAGGGGACCTATTAGGTAGGGTGAATGTGATAGGGTTATGCACTATTTATGGAACCTCTTCATCTGATCCTAAATTTGAATTACTCTATGATAACAAAGGCTAGCACCGAGTGAATATGGAATGGGAAGTAGCTCTAGATAAGAATAAGGCTAGAGTGAAAAGAAACCATTCTTATTCCTTAACTATGTGCCTACATGGGATGTGCAAGAGTTTTACTATTGAGAAGTAGAACACCCTCCATCGAAGTAGGTCATATCCGTATTCCATGATTTTCTACCATGTTCAATGTCGGTTATTGCCTATTCGTATAATATGGTATAACTACTAGTATTTGGGAAGTTCTATGAAGTGTAGGTGGTTGTATGGGATGCTTTCTAGACTTTGAACAATAAGCTTTGAAGATATTACTGAGAGTCCCTAGGTCTTCTCTAAGACCATTATTTGAATGTCCTGATGTGATGAATGTCTCTTAAATGAACTAATGAAGATGATGACTTATGTTAGAAAGCATGTTATATGTGTAAGTACTTATCTATCGTAGTTAAGGGTTTTCTAGTTAAGGTGTGAAGGGCACACAGGAATGGTCACTTCATATCTTACCTAGATAAATTTGAAGAATGACTGTAGTTATGAATGTTTGTGGATTAAGTAGACATGATCCAAACTTAGGTAGTCTTACGGATTACATAGGTAATCTTGAGGAGGTCAAGTATGGACATTCTCTTCTTGATATACTTGAGTTTGTCCTTTGATAACCTTTGGGAGGAGAATGTCATATTATATGAAATCTATTGTATTAAGTGAGAATGATCTTATCGTGGGTAATCTAAAGGATCTCTTAAGTGTGTGTGAAGGGATTGTATGAGCAGTCGCTTCATAACTCACTGAAGTGAACCTTAGAATCATCTTTGGTAGGAGGATCTCATGCTTATGTGTTTGGTGTATTGTAAGAGTCTATATCTCATTATAGGTGGCCTTAAGGATCATTTCGATGTGCTTGGAGATGGTGTATGGGCATTTTCTCTCTGTCTTACTTATGTTTGTTAGGATAGCTTTTATTAAGAAGATTTCATGATAAAAAGTGTTCAATGTGAACTGGAATTACTTCACGGTAAAAGTGAAGGAATTTACCATAACATTGATATGGTTTACTGTAAAGTTTTCTCCAATATGTGCTAAAATGTCTATATGTTATATTATGTGTTTCTAAGGTGTTAAATGTATTTCATATGTTTGTACTATGATGTTTAAATCAAAAAATACATATCTCCATTAAATGTCTGTTTTCATGATTTTCATGCATTATGTCATTTTTAGTACATGTGTTTGTACTAATTCCATGCTTTTATATATCTCTAAAGAGATTTATAGGTAAAGGTGCTTTTGGAAGCGAAGCTTGTATTATAGGATCTTTCAAGCAAGTTGAAGTATGTCCTCATTTGACTTGAGGGCATAGATGTCTTTGATTTACTATCTCGATGTATTGTAATAGGCTTAGTAAAACTATATTGTTGATTGTATGGGCCGTGTCCCAAGTCTATTTTGAGTGTATGATTTGATAACATGAGACTTAGTATTTCCAATGGATTTTATGTAAAAGAGTTTTTGAAAAACTATTCCCATGTTGTGAAAAATTTTAATTTCGCACTACTTTTCTTATATGTATATGTCATGAACTATATACAAAGGGGCTTGTAGAAGACCTCCGAGAGGTCATGTTTGCCGCATAGCACTCCGAGAGAGCCCTAGTTTCTAAAATGTGCTCTCAGGTTGTGACAAGCGTTGTATCAGAGCATAGGTTATGAAAATGGTCTTAGGAATCCAAAATTCTCCACAAGTCACGTCTAGTAGAGTCTTTACCATCGGTGTGAGTCGCGATAAATCTTCGGGCGAGAGGCTATAGGAAGATAGAGTTTTCCTTCTTTTCTACTCCTATGTTGTGCCCTAGGGTAAATGTTATGAGTACCCTTTTCTTATGGTTTTCCTTGTGTTACAAAAGATGAATTCGAGGAGGACACCTACTAGGAGAGTTGAGGAGAATGATGTGACTGGGGAGATTCCTCCTAAAATTGAGCAAGTTGAACAGGTTCCTCAAGGTACTCAAGGTTATCAAGTCCGTATTGTGGGTGGAGGTAATGATGTTCCTGTGGTTCCCCCATAAATGACTAATGGGGAGTTTAGAGAGTCTTTACTTACTTTAGCCCGAGCTTTGACTACCAACTTGAATAGAAGTATTGAGCCTAGAGTGAATGTTTTGGAGAGCATTATGACATCTAGATAGAGAGACTTTGTGAGGTTGAATTCTCCTATATTTCTTGGCTCTATGGTGGGAGAGGATCCTTAAGAGTTTCTAGATGGTTTGTACAAGGTGTTGAGTGCCATTGGGGTGAAATCTAGGAAGAAGGGGAGTTAGCTTCGTATCAATTGAGGGAGGTTTCTCATGTGTGGTACACTCAATGGAATGATAATAGGCTGTTTGAGTCGGCTCCCATTGAACGGGAAGAATTTAAAGAAGCTTTTCTTGGAAAGTACTTTCCCCGTGAGAGGAGGAAGGTAAAGGTACAAGAGTTTATCAATCTCCAACAAGGCAATATGAGTATTGAGGAATACTCTTTGAAGTTTTCTATGTTGTGTTAATACGCACCATCCTTTGTGTCCAACCCTAGGGATGAGATGAGTAGGTTTTTGACCGGGTCGCCGACCTAGTGAGAGAACAATGTCGTACGACCATGCTACATAATTATATGACCCTATATAGATTCATGTTTTTTTCTAAATCAATTAAGGAGTTTAAAATTTGTAGGATTTCTAGAAAATTCCAAAGAAGTGGTTCAAGTGATCAAAGACAACCTAGGTTCAAGAAGAAGGCTTCAAGTTAAGAAGAACCTGGGGGTGCTTAAGTAAAATTTGAGAAAGGGGGTGGTTCTCAAAATGGCAAGCCTACAGGTGTTACTTGTGGAAAGAGACACTATGAGGAATTTATATTGAGTACAATGAGTTGATTTTGATGTGGTAAAGATGGACACAAAGTGAGGGATTGTCCTACTAGAGATTGTAAGCAAGTTCCTCCTAATGCTCCGAAAGATTATGCTCCAAAGAAGAGGTGTTTCTATGCAGTCCGAACTAGAGGAGCAAGGCCAGATGAGGGTGATGATGGTGATGATAAGTTATTATATTTCCCTCTTTATTGATATAAGTTCCTTTTACGTGGGGGAGTATGGTTAATAGATGGGCTACATGGTCATAGAAGTATGTTGCATGTGCATGGTGTTAGGAGTCTTGTTGGAATTGAATTCCATTGACTCCTTGCATTCTGTATTTAATGAAATTATGATTATGTTTTAAAGTCTGTTTATATGGTTTTATCTTGCATATTAGCATTTTTCCATCATCAATTGCCTAAATGTTGCATTTTTGGATTTTCCAAGCATGGTCATTGTAACACTGTCAGCTTAATGTAAAGATTTCGCAAAATTTACTGATTTATTCTTTGCTGTAAAATTGTTTTAATGTTTATAGAAGTGATTTATACGAGAATGATAGTGAATATAAAAGGAGTTTTTGCTATTTGGAATGAAGTATATGAGTCTTATGGTATAATGAGTTTGAGATTGAGTTTCTATCTTCTTGTTGTGTTGGGAATTTCTTGATTATGTGAAATTGATGTTTCTACTATATTTTGTATATTATAATGTTTTATGTGGTATGGTTATTAGTTGTTATCTGAATCTCTACTCTAGGAGGTGTATGGAGAGTGACAAGTAACACTCGAGGACGAATTGTAAGACCCCCAAAATAAGTTAGGGAGTCTAGAGATAACATGTTTTTCATAAGGGTATAATGTCCTAATATGTTTTATAATGTGGTATTGAGGCATTGTCTAAAGTTTGAGGTGATTTGGATGTCACACGTCAAAGGACAACCAAGACGTTCGACGACTAGTTACCAAAAGTCCCTAGATGATTTTATGTGTTTATTTGTATGTCATGACCTTATGAGGTGCTTATATGAGTTATAATGGTATTTATAGGAATTATATTAATATTAATGATGTTCGGAGGTTAAACGTCCAAGACTTTCAAAAGTTAGCCCTTGAGACGTTCATGTGTGTCTTGAGTTTGCCTTGCATGTTTGGATGTGTTTACTTGTCCATTTTTGGTTAAACATGCATGGAATTCCTTCAAAATTTTAAGGTTTATATTCACGTTGGAAACGTCCGGGTATGACTTCGCAAGGGCCTCGCAAGAGGCCCTCAAGGAGGACAAAAAAATTGTTGAGACATATCCTTGCCAGTGACTATTGACTGAGCCAATGATGCCTCGTCAGTTGATTGACGCCCCATCGATGGGGAGGTGTCGATGGACACTTATACTGGGGAAGGCTCAACAATAGAACAACTTAATACCTAAACAACGGAAGCCACAGATGGTTTGTCGATCGGCCAACGTGGCGTCGATGGCTGGTGCATAGATGCAGGCTTCAGTTACTACCATGCACGCTGCCTAGTTATGGGGTGAATGGGAAATTCACCACACGTGATAACCTGCATATTATTAATGTATTGATGATTATCTACTGATTTGGATGTGATATTCAATACAATTGTTTGCTGAACCCATGCTCTCTCACAAACTTGATTTTAGCCTATGTATGGCTTTATGATATTGATCTCATGTGTATCGAATTGTGATTCAATTATGTTAATATACTTATACCTACTGTCTAGTATGTGTATTGATGAATAATTTTTGAGGAATGATACATGAGGGTCAAGTTTAAAGGTTTTGAATAAGGTCAGTCTATCATGTAGTAACTTGTGATCTTGACGTTAGGATGGTTGTTATGGGACTCGACTATGGTTAATTGTCTTATCTACTCTGTTCATCTGTGATTTGATTATAATTAGGTATAATTGATCAAATATGAACAGATAACGATTGAATTGATAAGTATTGATTTAGGTCTTCTAGCCTATACACTTGATATAGTGATGTATCTGCTGTGATCGATATTCTAGGGAAGATGAAGAATGATTAGCTATGATGTTTTATCTTTTAAGTTACTTCCCAAAATGTATTTTATTGATATAATATGATTGATGATCAAGACTAGGGAAATTTGTTGATGATCTATAAATCTCTACTTTCTAGTGTATATATGTGATGTATTGCACTATGTTTTAGTGTGATCTTGTAATGAATTGTACATGGTTCCTTTCATGATTAAAGTACATTTAGATACTTCCCTGTACATGTATTTTTAATGAGAAAGTTTTATTGATCAATGTTGATCAAAAGGTTAATTAATTGGTAAAGTCTACTCTTCTCCTCTACTTTTCTATATTATTGTAGTTGATGAAGCCTTGTCTAGCATTGTTTTTTTTGTTCCAATGATGGTGGAGGTGTTTATTTTATTGTCATTATATATATGTGTTGAATATGTCCTTGAAGGAAAATTTATGAATGTATGAGTGTGTGGTTATGATGATCACAAAATGTATAACTTGCGCCTCTTCTTTATTCTAGTTGTGAATCTAGGTTATGTAGCTAGTATTATAAGCATGTAAATGGTTATGTTAAGATCATGCATAGGTGCTGCCATTTATTAAGTGTTAAGGATTGATGACCCCTACACATGTACCCCTATGTGAATGTGTGAATAGCTAATGTTAGGAGTCTTAAAGTGTAATATGAAGTTATCTTGCCTCTTATGCTAAATTGTGTTGTGTGGTCTATGCTTGGTTGTGAATTGTGGTCTTAAGAGGGTGGCTGCCTCAATGTTTTGGTTGATAGCCATTATGTGATCATGTTAACCAATGTACACACACAGTCACACTTTATGCATGTTTACAATGTAGCAAAGGGTCATGATGTCTAATGAAAGGTTATTCTCATAATCACTAAATGTCTACTACTATGTGTTACAGGTAAATGTATGTGAAGTATGTTATTGTATTCCTTAACTAGGATGACTTGTTAGGTGTACAAGTATGGTCAAGGGTATGAGACCTTATCTATTCATTGCACATGTGTACCCAGATAGGATAGTTCCTAGGTTTGGTTACTATGTACATAAAAATGAATGCATGGAATGATATACCGTGGTTTCACGGTATTATTAATACTTTTTCCTTAAGTTTAGTGTGTCCAAAAGCCTTTTTGTGCTAATTTTATATAAGTTTCTCCTTATTTGGAGGAAATCTGTTCAAAGATGTATCCGGAGGTTTTTGAGCGAAGAAATGCAGAAGAGACCACCTACGGAGCTTGTGACGGTCCATCATGCCTGTGACGGTCCGTAGGTGGCAGCGTAGTGCAGCTGCTGAAGGAAGATGGGAAAGTCTGACCAAGTGTGGGGTTACGGAGTCCATGACGGCCCGTCGTGTCTATGATGGTCCGTCCTGCAGGTTCGTCATGAAGTTCATAGAAGTAATCCCAGTACCCATATTCCAAGAGTTTAAGTGTTTTGGAACGAAGACCCTCGACGGACCGTTGTGCCTATGACGGTCCGTCATACTCGCCGTCGAGGGTAATGAAGAGAGCAGCAGAAGAAATTTCATCAAGTATGGGACGACGGAGTTCATGACGGTCCGTCGTGACCACGACAGTCCATCGCGAGGTCCGTCGACCCAGCCGCGTTTTGACAGATTTCCAGCAAATAGAGTCCTTGTTTAATTAGGTTTTTATTTTCTATAAATAGTTCAAAAAACCTCGTTTTTGAGGTTAGACAGGAGACTCTGTTAGGTTAGACTCTGGATTGTTAGACATCTTATTATTAGACTTTTTGTATTAGTGTTAGACTTTTGATTATCATTGATTGTTGGTGATTTGTGGTGGTTAATCAATCAAACTTTCGGAATTTACTCTTTCTCTTTGAAGTAAGTACATGGATTCTTATTTAATATATTTGAATATTGTGATTATGACTATGAGTAACTAAACTCCATAACTAGGGTTGTGGGAACCATAGGCAAATAATGAGGTAAAACCTAACTAAAATAACAATTCTAGAATAGTGTCTTGCATGTATAAATAATTCTTTCGCTTAGAAGTCTTTTTAACGGATGGCCAACGTTAGAAGTCCCCTTAATGCTATTTGCCAGACCAAGGAGGTAGATAATAGGAAAAGAATTATCAACATAGATTTAGTGTATACTATCTAATAGGCTAGTATTGATTGGTACGAGGCAATAACTTAGTCAAATATCTAATACGATGCTAAATATGGGTAAAGATAAGGGTTAGGATAGCAACACAAGTAGCCAGACCAAGGTGCGGAGTGAGATTTTCTAGATGCCGGACCAAGGATTTAGAAATACATAACTTATCATTTTGCATGCAAGATACTAGGAAAGAATTGTTATAGTTAGAATTATCAAGTTATGAACCTGTGGGGAACACGTAAACCCTAGTTCCTTTGATTAATTGATTAAACTCCAACATTCAAAGTTGTTAAGTGTCTCTTTCAATTTCGTTAGTTATTTTCATTTATTTAGAAATAGAAACGCCCCTTTTATTGTTTTTGCTTTCCAAGGAAGTCATTGACCGAACAATAGTAATAATAGATTGAAGTTAAGTCTAAACTATTTTCCTCGTGGGAACGATCCCAACCTCA
>NC_028643.1:11387749-11389053 GCF_001406875.1 Solanum pennellii | reverse complement strand
CAGAGTGAACAACTTTGTGGCACTACCAGGAGAGTCAGTTAGTAGTTCTTGGGATAGATTCACCTTGTTCTTGAGAAGTGTCCCAAATCACCGTATAGATGATGAGTCACTGAAGCAATACTTCTATCGGGGACAGGATGATAATAATAAGGCGGTGTTGGATACTATAGCAGGTGGATTTTATGGGGAGTGTCCTTATGCTGAGATTGCAGAAAAATTACAGAAAATCTGTCGGAATAATAAAGCTTGGAGTACTAGGAAGTCAGATACCGGGAGAAATACCTTCGCAGTGCAGTCCACTAACAACCCAGCCACAGATGAGATTCGTGAAGAAATGGCTCAGATGAGAACTGAGCTTGGGTTGGTACTAAAACATGTCACGGGGGGTGTAGAAAAGTTAAATGCAGTCAACTACTTGTCAAAACCACCACCTCCTAATGATGACTGCTATTATGCGGAGGACTCCTATGCAGTAAATGAGCAAATGGGAGGTTTCCGACCGAGCTCCCAAGGCTCAAATCAGGATGATTGGCGCCAAGGTCAAGGGAACCAAGGTTGGATCTATGGTAACTATAACCTTGAGGGTCATTATGTCCGAGATGGAAACTACAACCGCGACAACAACTTCAACAGGGGTAACTACGGTAACAGAAATTATAGGAATGGGCCCTATGTCCCTCCTCAAAATTGTGAAGTTACTCCTAGGGATGGTGGAGATAGTATGGCGCGAGTTGAGGATATGTTGCACAAAATGATGAGGAGGTTCGATGCTAATGATGAGTAGATTAAAGAGTTAAGGTGTGATTTAGCAAGTATTGGGCAAAAAGTTGATACCCATGCAATATCGATTAAGCAGATCGAGTTGCAAATGGCCAAATTATCTGCGACAGTGAACACACCGCAACCGGGCACTCTTCCTAGCAACACTGTCCAAAATCCAAAAAAGGATGCGCACTGTATGGCAATCACTACTCGGGGTGGGAAGCAAACCATTGACCCACCTATGCCGTCTAATGAGGAAAATGTGAGAAAGGATGATGATAAGGTGGTAAAGGGTAATGGTGAAGCAGAAGAGAGCACTGGAAAAGATACAGAAGTCCCGATGAAGGTAATTCCCATGCCTAGACCACCACCACCCTTCCCTCAGAGATTAGTGAAAAAGACCGAGGATGGTAAATATAGGCGTTTTATAACAATGCTGAAGCAGCTTTCTATCAATGTCCCATTGGTAGAAGCTCGTGAACAAATGCCGGTTATGCCAAGTTTATGAAAGATCTGGTTACAAAGAAAAGATCGGTCACTTT
>NC_028643.1:11259250-11386670 GCF_001406875.1 Solanum pennellii | reverse complement strand
CCATGAGGCAGAGTGGTGAGCTCCAATCGGTATCCGCCATATCCCACAAAGAAAAGTTGAAGAAGGAGAATGAACAGAAAAGTGCAAAACAAGAGTTTATGGTTGGGGATTTGGGGCTTTTAGACAGATCTGGGTTGCCTTGTCTTCAGGGCAAGCTCAAGTCCAAACGGACTGGCCCTTACTTGATCACCCATGTATTCCCTCATGGAGTAGTAGAGTTAAAAACCAAAGGGGGAGTGCGATTTAAGGTGAATAGAGAACGAATAAAACTCTATTTGGAGCATAATGCATCGGTGAATGAAGTGATAGAGGCATACCATCTCGATAAAGGCTGAGTAATCAAGTATCCTCAGTCATGCCGCGATTTTAAATCAGGCGCTTGTTGGGAGGCAACCCAATACTTATAGTTTTTTTTCTTTTTAGTAATTGTAGCATTTTCTACTAATGGGTTTTAATTTGCTGGCACATCACCAGGAAATTCTGCAGAAAATTACTCTGCAGCAGTCACTGACGGATACAGCGACTGACCGTTTCATCTGTGACGGACCGTCACATTCATCCGTCGTGCCAGGTATGTCTTTCTGTTATTTTCAAACGGACATATGCGACGGACCGTCGTCCCCACGACGGACCGTCCTGCACAACCGTTCTGGTTGTAAGAGACCCCTTTCCTAAGGGTCTCTCTCTATTTTTCAAAGTATCCTCAAACGGAAAACTAAGACGGATCGTCATACCTTCGACGATCCATCCTGCATGACCGTCATGACGGTCAGATACCCCTCTCCTAGGGGTCTCCACATTTCTCTCAAGTGTCCTCTGACGGACACCCACAACTGACCGTCGTACCTGTGACGGTCCGTCCTACACATACCGTCATACTTTTCAGAGACTCTCCTTCAGGGTTATCCATATCAACATAGTCTAAGTAAGGCACGACGGACAACATGAAGGTCCGTCATACCCACGACGGTTCGTCATAATCACAACGGTCCGTGCTGATCGTCGGCGCTTTGCGCCCCAGGTTTGCTTCACCTACCACTCTTGTATTTGAATTTTTTATGCATCGGGGACAATTGCATGTCTTTTTGTTGGGGGTGGGGTAAATGAAAGTGAGTGCTAGGGTGAAGTCTGAGTAGCCAATTCACTATCCTTTTTTGGGGTTTTCTTGCCTGTGTTCTTTTTCCCCAAGAGACTGATTACTTTTTCTGTTGAACCGGCATGTCTATATCTTGTGTACATAGTTTAATTCTGGAGCATGATGGCTAAAATGATATCCTGATAAAATGGAAAATGATGCATGACTAGGCATACAAATTGATAAATGTGTGGCTCTAAGCATGACATAGAGGTACACCACTGCATGACCCTAAGTCTAAAATTCGAACTATGTGTGTGATAATCTTGTAGAGTGATGAGATGTCAAGTGAGTGTGAGGAAAATTTTAATAGTCTACTATTTGTACTGAGCTAGAACTTGCCTGGTTAGTCCTGCTAAAAGTAAGTTGTAATAGACAATTAGGAAAGGATCATAGGCCCTTATTCAATATAGCCCATTGTTAGCCTAAATAAAAGAAAACCAAATGAAATTTATCCATCTTTGATCCAAAAGATTTGAGCTTAAATTAGAACTTTCTTTCTCACCCCAACTGATCTTTTCTGAGAATAATGTGTTGGCCCTGGTCCCTTCTTGGACATGCGCACCTCAGCTTATGCCAGAAGCATAAGTTGAGGGTGGCTAATGCAGTAAACAACCTTTTTATGGCCCTGACCCAACTTTGGGTATTGTGTACTTTTACCCATGGAAAAGTCATGAGTTGAGGGTGGCTATTATCAGGAATGCTCTGGAAAGTGGGGTTGAAAGAACAAAGAGAGAGAAAGAACAAAAGTAAAGTGACTGAAGATTTAGTTGAAAGAAAAGTAAAGAAAAAGAAAAATATACAAGAAATACCAGCAAGAAAAGAAGAGAGTCACTTATACAAATGAAGAAAGAAAAGAAAATAGCAAGGTGAAAGAATATGAGAAACTGGGCGAGATAAAATGATAGAAAATGGTCTGTTTAGCCGATATGTCAAGGAGGGCAAAAAGTCACCAAAGTATACCTAAATATACCCTACCTGACCCTGAGCCTATGTTACAAGCTAAGAAAGTCCTATCGTGATCCTAAGGGTTGTATAGCGAACTTAAAGCAGTGAAAATAAGGGCAAGCTTATGGCAATAGGTATGAATGAGTGAGAATTTGTTCTGAGAGTGAGTGTTGAAATGTAATCCTTATACTCAAACTGAGATCATTGTGTGAAAATGAGGATTTTGTTTTGAAGTGAGGACACTAGTTGCATTACCGGAAATATTAGCACCTCGGTGAGAAATTGAAGAGGATAGGTGTTAGTGCATGGTGAGTCTGTGTCATGGTCTGATCCCACATAATTCAAGCCTAATAGTGATAGCATGCATAAATATGATGAGATTAATCGGGATTGATAGCCAAATGGTTGCAAAGGATAAAACATGGATACTATTGTACAAAGATTGCGTATTGAGTCATAGTGCGTCCTTGAGGACAAACAACGAATTTAAGTTGAGGGTGTTGATATACCGTGGTTTCACGGTATTATTGATACTTTTTCCTTAAGTTTAGTGTGTCCAAAAGCCTGTTTGCGCTAATTTATATATAAGTTTCTCCTTATTTGCAGGAAATCTGTTCAAAGATGTATGCGGAGGTTTTTGAGCGAAGAAATGCAGAAGAGACCACCTACGGAGCTTGTGACGGTCCGTCATGCCTGTGACGGTCCGTAGGTGGCAGCGTAGTGCAGCTTCTGAAGGAATATGGGGAAGTATGACCAAGTGTGGGGTTACGGAGTCCATGACGGTCCGTCCTACAGGTTCGTCATGCAGTTCAGGGAAGTAATCCCAGTACCCATATTCCAAGAGTTTAAGTGTTTTGGAACGAAGACCCTCGACGGACCGTTGTGCCGATGACGGTCCGTCATACTCGCCGTCGAGGGTAATGAAGAGAGAAGCAGAAGAAATTTCATCAAGTATGGGACAACGGAGTGACGGTCCGTCGTGACCATGACAGTCCGTCGCGAGGTCCGTCGACCCAGCCGCGTTTTGACAGATTTTAAGCAAATAGATTCCTTGTTTAATTAGGTTTTTATTTTCTATAAATAGTTCAAAAAAACCTCGTTTTTGAGGTTAGACTGGAGACTCTGTTAGGTTAGACTCTGGATTGTTAGACATCATATTATTAGACTCTTTGTATTAGTGTTAGACTTTTGATTATCATTGATTGATGGTGATTTGTGGTGGTTAATCAAGTAAACTTTCGGATTTTATTCTTTCTCTTTGAAGTAAGTACATGAATTCTTATTTAATATATTTGAATATTGTGATTATGACTATGAATAACTAAACTCCATGACTAGGGTTGTGGGAACGATAGGCAAATAATGAGGTAAAACCTAACCAAAATAACATTTCTAGAATAGTGTCTTGCATGTATTAATAATTCTTTCTCTTAGAAGTGTTTTTAACGGATGGCCGACGTTAGAACTCGCCTTAATGCTACTTGCCGGACCAAGGAGGTAGATAATAGGAAAAGAATTATCAACATAGATTTAGAGTATACTATGTAATAGGCTAGTATTGATTGGTACGAGGTAATAACTTAGTCAAATATCGAATACGATGCTTAATATGAGGTAAAGATAAGGGTTAGGATAGCAACACACGTAGCCGGACCAAGGTGCGGAGTCAGATTTTCTAGATGCCGGACCAAGGATTTAGAAATACATAACTTATCACTTTGCATGCAAGATACTAGGAAAGAATTGTTATAGTTAGAATTATCAAGTTATGAACCTGTGGGGAACACGTAAACCCTAGTTACTTTGATTAATTGATTAAACTCAAACATTCAAAGCTGTTAAGTGTCACTTTCAATTTCGTTAGTTATTTTCATTCATTTAGAAATATAAACCCCCCTTTTATTGTTTTTGCTTTCCAAGGAAGTCATTGACCGAAAAATAGTAATAATAGATTGAAGTTAAGTCTAAACTATTTTCCTCGTGGGAAAAATCCCAACCTCACTAGTTGGGTTATTTACTTGACACGACCGCTTTACTTCTTATTTGAGAAGTAAGTTAGAGCGTATCATGGACATGTTATGAATATGTCGTATATGCAATGATGTGAAGTATATGGTAAGATGAAGTCTGATTATACCTACTGTCTAAATGGGTTTTCATGAATGGATTACTCATATAGTTACACTTGTACACTTATGCATGAATGAGATAAAGTATGAACATATGTGGTTTCAGTGTGTTATGTGAAAGGATTTCTAACATATATGTATACACAAACACATGAATAATGATCTAATCTATAAAAGGACACTTGAAATATGTTCTCAAGGGTACCCTAAACTAGATGGTGCAGTACAGATGCTATGTCCATTTGAAAGGCTTTCTTACATGATTTAGGTTGATGAACTCTCATCTATGACCTATCAACTAAGCATATGAGGAGTCAATCTCCTAAATCCTATGTTTTTTCAAGTAATGTCAATAAAGGTTTTTCAATAAAGAGAACTTATCTTAGCACTAAGTGAACTTGAATATGAGGGGTATCCCTTCCCATTGTTAATATTCTTTCTCGACTAGGTAAGAACAATGTCCCTTGCTGTAAGGCTCTACAACACAAAAATATGCAACACCCATGGTCTTATTGTAGGTTATGAATATAGTTTCCCTAATGTAAAATGGACAATGGAAGTAAGGTAAGGACTTTAACTTGGATAACATAAGGGTAGTTTCTTAGTTAGGTGGGGGTGTGAGACTTCACCTATGCATTGCACAAGTGTCTCTTTAGGGAAGTCCTAGGAAGGTGTTATAATGCATATGTCTATGTATATGTTCCTTACGCATGACTTTGTTGTAATTGTCTACTTGTTGTGATGAAGTGTATGGTATGAGTTCTAATGTATCTATCTGATGTGGTCTTGTTCTTATATGCACTATTAAGGTTTTGTTGACATGAAAGAAGTTTTCTTCATTTACTGTGTTAATGAATGAATTTGATGTTAAGGCTTGTGGTATCATGATAAGTTTACTAAATACGTGTGAGGTTATGGGGCCTTACGAGTTCATTGCACTAGTAGATTAAGCTTTGGATTGTGAGTAAGGTATTATATGGTTTTATATGAAGTGAAGTATGTATTGGGGTACTTTTAATAGGGTTACTGTAATGTCACTAAGTTCTTGACTTAAATGTGTCTATGATGCATTATAGTTCCATGATGGTATGTGTTGGCTCGTGTAGATTACATGTATGAATTTCTTGTGAAATAAGGTGATGCATTGCACCAACTATTACTGGAGGGATATTTGGTGGAATAAGGAATTAGGAAGAAAATGGATTCACTGTAAATCTAACAAGTTCACTGTTAAGAGAAACATGCTAACTGTAAAATGCTTCTAAAATGCGTTACATGCATTGTATGATTTTATTTTATGTTTGACCATGAAAAATCCTATATGAAGTATATAAATGATATAATGCTTAATGTGTAAAGGTTATATAAATATTTTCTCTAAAAGACAGGAAGTATGATTTCAAGTAAAATATCCCTTTCAAATGCATGTTTTCTCATGTCGCCATACCTAGTGCATTCTTATACTAAATCCATTCTTCCTTATTTTTTACACAAAATGTAGGTTATGGATGCTTAAAGGATGTCTTTAATGGTGAGGATCTTTATATGTGATTACCAAGCTCAAGGAAAGGAATTTGTATGTCCAAGGATCTCCTACATTATGGTTTACTGTAAAGTGTAGTATTATTGTTCTTATGCATTATGTTGTAAGGGTTGTGTCCCTAATGTACTCTTATGATGTTGAGTCTAGGATTGAAAAAATAGACTAGAGTCTTTTACTAAATATTATGATATTTTTTATATAATGATAGTGATGTTCTTTGATGTGCTATGAAAAGTTTTAAATTTTTCTGCTAATTTACCTATAACAATGGGATGAATGATAATTATGGCTTGCATAAGACCTCCGAGATGTAATGTACACCATTATACTTCTAGGGGGTGCTCCACGGATGTGACAAACGTGGTTGTTTTAGGTTCTAAATGTCTCATGTTGCCACATCTAGTAGAATCTCGATCATCGGTGTGAGTCGCAACACATCTATGAGCGACAGTCTATAGGATTATAGGGTTTACCTTCTTCATCATTCTCATGTCGTGCCATAGAACTAAACTCTATAAGATCTCTCCTTATGTTGTCTTATCCGGTGGTCTTTTAGATGTTATTGGTTGGATGAGATGGTTTCTATATACTTGAGGGAGAAAAGGTGAGTTTTGATGCTTATGTTGGTTTTATGGTTTCATGACTGTGTGTGAAGGTGAATTTTGGTATGCTTTGATGATATGATGTCCTTTGTGGCTATATATAAGACCTATGTGAAATAGCATGTTATGTTGAGGAACGCATATCAAGGTATGGTTAAAGCATGTTAGAAGTTTTTATGGCTAGAATAAGTCTCTTTTGAAATGGTGTTTTACTATATGGTTTTACATGATGGTAGTCTAATGTTATGATTTGAGTTTGAAATGCTTAGTGACTACCTTTGGAAGCATGTTGCCTTAGTATGAGAATAATGGTTCAAATGTTGCATTTGTTTATATGTGTGAACCTTCGTGATTGTTTTGCATGTATTGGAGTCTTTTTTATAGGCTTGGTCCTAGAAGTAATGGTAGCATGATTGTCCTTGTAGGGTGATGGGGGTTTGATAGGCCTAGAAGTTACCTTACTATAATGTTGAATGAAAAGAGAGTGGCCGTATGGCTGAGTCTCCTTGTTTTTTCCCCTAATGTTGTATTGCCTTGGTGTCTATTGTATTATATAAAAACATTATCTTGTTTAATATTATCACCTAACTATAATATTTGGGGATAATGTGCATAGATGATAAGGTTTACAATGGCTTGGAGTTCCTATGTTGACTTACTATAATTCCTTCTAAAGTGGTAATCACTTTTAAGTGACGAAAATGAAGGTTGATAAGTTAAGACACTCTTGAGTTTGGGTTAAGTTTCTCTTAGTTGGGTTACCCTAAGTGGGGGATGATGATGTGAGAAGTAAGGTTGTAGATGTTTCTTCCCTGTTCACCTATTCTTACATGAGCTTGAAATTAATGAATTTTTAGTAAATTTTTTCATGATAGTAGTTTTGTCAAAAGTATGAATTGCATGACCTTAATATGTTTGGTATGTCTTCATTGACAATATCTGAAGTGTATTTTGAAGATTCTTAAGTGGTTGAAATGAAATTTTTATTAAATTCATGGTTTTCTCATGTTGATTATGAAACTTGAAATACTACTTGTGCTTTTAACTTCATCAGATAAATCAAGAAGCATGTTTGAAGTCAAACTTAATGTCTAATATTTAGCCTTATAATGAGAAATTGAGCTTCTTTAAAATGAAAAATGTTGAGTCTTTATGTGAGTTCTATGATTTTTGGAAGCATGATTGTAGTATCACTCTTGAAAAAGTGATGGCATGCATAGCTAATGTCCTTGTGTGTGCCTATAAATTGTGAAATTGTTCAAAATTTATGCATGTTTATCAAAGCTAGTGTTAGTCAATAAATTGAAATGTTTTGAAATGGCTTCCTATTGTTGTGATGTGCTTGGTGTGACTTACTATTTAGACTTCATTATGAAGAAAGTATGAGCATGTTATGGTTAAAAGTTGAGAAATTCTCATGCTTACAGTAAATTAACAGGTGTACATTGCTTTCCTATGAATTCATGAGACATGTATGTGTCTTGAGTAGAAGGATATTCCTCCATGGACAAAACTAAGCATTGTATGGTTGAGTATGGCCCTCATGGAAGTACGTCTAATTAATAAAGACCCTTTTAAACCTATGTAACTCAAGTCTAAGTGCATTCAAGTATGAGTGTGTACTTATTCTTAAGTATTGTGAAATCTGCCTACGTGTGAGCATATATGATGGAATCTTAATAAAATGAAGTGTAATGTCCACGTTATGATTAAAAGAAGAATGTTTCTCCTATGAACATTATTATAGCCTATGTGTTTGATATAGTAAAGAGTGAGTGAATAAAGGGTTTGCTTACTTGTGTTGCATTGAGTGCTAAATTTTTTAAAGTTGTGTTCCTTATAAGGTTTGTTCATTGACTTCTAAGTTATTATGTTATGAATATGGTAAGCTTCTCTATGATTTATTAAAGACGTTGTGATTAAAGTATTCTAAGTATCATTCGACGACGAATGTTCCCAAGTGGAGGATATTGTAAGACCCCAAAAATGAGTTAAGGTGTCTAAATCCTAACATGTTCGTAATAAGGGATAATGTCCTAAAATGGGTTATAATGTGGTATTGAGTAAGTGTCTAATGTTTGAGGTGATTTGGAAGTCAAACGTCAAGGGACAACCAAGATGTTCGACCACTAGTCACTAAAGGGGCCTTGGATGCTTTATGTGTTTATGTGTGTTTCATGACCTTATAAGGTCCTTATATTAGATAATGGTTTTTATAGGCAGCATATTAAGTTTCAATAAGTTTGGAGCTAAACCGTCCAAGACGTTCGAAAGTTAGCCCTTGAGACGTTCATGTGTATCTTGAGTGTGCCTTGCATGTTTGAATATGTTTTGCTTGTTCATTTTCGGTGAAACCTTCATGAAAGGTATTCAACATGATAATTTGTATATTCACGTACAAAATGTCCGGATACAACTTCCCAAGGGCCCCGCAAGAGTCCCTCAAGGAGGAACCAAAGTCGAGACACTGCCTTGGCAGTGTCAATAGACTGAGCCAAACAACACCTCATCAGTTGACTGACGCCCCATCAATGGGGTGGCGTCGATGGAAGATTATCCTGGGGAAGTTTGTGATAAATAACAGCATAATACCCAAAGGACGGAAGCCACAGACGGTCAGTCGATGAGCCGACTTGGCGTCGATTGTTGGTCGTCGATGCAGGCTTCAGTTACGGCCATGCACGCTGCCTTGTTATGGGGTGAATGGTAAATTCACCCACGTTGTAACCTGACCCTAGTAGGTTTATTTACATATTTTTGGGTATATTAGGTTGGTTAAAAACATGAATAGCCCATACCGAATCCTCCATTCAAAATCAAAACCTCCCTCTTCCAAAAGTATTCTCTATTGACACCTCCATTGAAGGTGAAGCTAAAGAACAGCTTGGACCATGGTTTTTTCTTGTTTGTTCATCAAATTTTATAGGTTTTTTATACACTAAGGTGTTATGATCCTTCATCTCTAGTTTATCTTCCATCTAGAGAGTCCTCTTCGAAGTTTTCAAAGAAGTTCTATGATCAAATCTCTTCTTCTTCAATCTAGCCATTTCATCTTTGTCAAATTGATTCCAAAAGCATGATATTAATGTATTGATGATTATCTACTTATTTGGACGTAATTTTCAATACAATTGCATGATGAAACCATGTTGTATCACAAACTCGATGTTAGCCTATGTATGGCTTTTTGATCTTGATGTCATGTATATCTAATTGTGACTCAATGATGTTAATTGCTTATACCTACTGTCTAGTAAGTGTATTGATGATTAAATTTTTAGGAATGATCCATGAGGGTCAAGTTTGATGGTTTTGAATAAGGCTAGTCTATCATGTAGTAACTTATGATCTTGACGTTAGGATGGTTGTTATGGGACTCGACAATGGTTAATTGTCTTAGCTACTCTCTACATCTGTGATTTGATTATAATTAGGTATAATTGATCAAATATGAATAGATATCGATTGAATTGATAAGGATTGATTTAGGTCTTCTAGCCTATACACTTGATATGGTGATGTATCTGCTGTGATCGATATTCTAGGGTAGATGAAGAATGATTAGCTATGATGTTCTATCTTTTTAGTTACTGCCTAAAATGTATTTTATTGATAAAATATGATTGATGATCAAGACTAGGGAAATTTTTTGATGATCTGTAACTCTGTACTTTCTAATATATATGTCATGTATTGTATTGAGTTGTAGTATGATCTTGTAACAACTTTTACATGGTCTCTTTCATGATTACAGTAAATTTAGCTACTTCCCGATACATGTATTGTTGATGAAAAATGTGTATTGATCAATGTTGATCAAAAGGTTGATGAATTGTTAAAGTCTACTCTTCTCCTCTACTTTTCTATCTTATTGTAGTTGATGAAGCCTTGTCTAGCATTGTTTTTTTTGGTCCACTTATGGTGGAGGTGTTTATTTTATTGTCATTATTTATATGTGTTGAATATGTCCCTGAAGTCAAATTGATGAATATATGAGTGTGTGCTTATGATGATCACACTATGTGTAACTTGCGCCTATTCTTCTATTCTAGTTGAGAATATAGGTTATGTAGCTAGTGTTATAAGCATGTAAATGGTTATGTTAATATTATGCATAGGCTCTGCCATTTATCAAGTGTTACGGATTGATGACCCCTACACACTTACCCCTATGTGAATGTGTGATAGCTAATGTTAGGAGTCTTAAAGTTTATTATTAAGTTAGCTTGCCTCCTATGCGAAATTGTGTTGTGTGGTCTATGCTTGGTTGTGCATTGTGGTCTTAAGAGGGTGGCCGTCTCGATGTGTTGGTTGATAGATATAATGTGATCATGTTGACCAATGTACACACAAACTCACACATTGTGCATGCTTACAATGTAGCAAAGGGTGATGGTGTCGAATGAAAAGTTTTTCTCATAATCACTAAATGTCTACTACTATGCATGTAAAGTAAATGTATGCGAAGTATGTTATGAATTCCTTGACTAGTATGACTTTTTAGGTGTACTATTATGGGCAAGGGTATGGGACCATGTCTATAAATTGCATATGTGTACCTTGATAGGCTAATTCCTATGTTTGGTTTCTATGTACATAAAAATGAATGTCTGGACATGTTATGAATGTCTTATATGATATAATGTGAAGTATATGGTATGATTAAGTATGATTATACCTAGTCTCTAAATATGTTTACATGAAAGGATTGCTGATATAGTTACACTTGTAAACATATGCATGAATGAGGTAAAGTATTAACAGCTATGGTTCTAATGAGTTATGTGAAATGATTTCTTACATATATACATACACCCACTTGAATGATGATCTAGTCAATAAAGAGTCACTTTAAATGTGTTCTTAAGGGTACCCTAAAGTAGATGGTGCAGTATATATATGTTATGTGCATGTGAAAAGGTTTCTTACATGATTTAGGTTGATGAACTCTCATCTATGACCTATGATCTATGCATATGAGGAGTCAATCTCCTAAAGCCTATGTTTTATAAAGTAATGTTACTAAAGGTTTTTCAATAAGGGGAACTTATCTTAGCACCGAATGAACTTGAAGATGAGGGGTGTGCCTTCCCATTGTAGGAAAAGTTAGGTCACCATAATCCTCATGAGGTGGATAACTACAATTCCTCCATAGGCATAAAGAGGGGTTCTGTATGTTAATAACTATAATTCTATATTTGGCGTAAAGAGGGTTTTCACATGTACCTCCAAGTTCCATAACTATGCTTGCCACATAGGATCTACCAAGTGATTTCACTTAGTATTCTAGCATGTGTGAATGTTCTTTCTTGGCTAGGTAAGAACATGTTCCCTTTGTATAAGTCTCTACAACACCAAATTTCTTGTAGCACCCATGGTCTTAGTGTCGGTTAAGGCTATTGTTTCACTAAAGTAAAATGGACTATGGAAGTAAAGTAAGGACCCAAACTAGGATAATATAAGGGTAGTTGCCTAGTTAGGTGGGGGTATGGGACTTCACCTAACCATTGCGCAGGTGGCTCTTTAGGGAAGTCCCATGAAGGTGTTCTAATGCATATGTCTATGTATATGTTCCTTCTACATTACATTGTAGTAATTGTCTACTTGTTGTGATGAAGTGTATGATATGAGTCTTAATGGAGCTATGTGATGTAGTCTTGTTCTTATTGCACTATGTTGGTCTTAATGACTACATAAGGTTTTGTTGGCATGAGCGAAATTGTCTTCATTTACTGTGTTAATGAATGATTTTGATTTTAATGCTTCTGTTCTCATGATAAGTTTACTAAGTACGTGTGAGGTTATGAGGCCTTACATGTACATTGCACTAGTAGATTTAGATTTGGATTGTGAGTTGTGTGTTATAAGGTTTTATGTCAAGTGAAGTATGTATTGGTGCACTTTGAATAGGTTTATTGTAATGTCACTAAATTCTTGACCTAAATGTATCTATGATCTATTATAGTTCCATGATCGTATGTGTTGGCTTATGTAGATTACATGTATGACTTAATTGTGTCCTTAAGGGGATACATTGCAACAAGTATCACTAGATGGTTACTTGGTTGAATAGAGAATTAGGAAGAAAAAATATTCACTGTAAAAGTAACAAGTTCACTGTAAAAAGAAACATGCTTACAGTAAAGTGCTTCTAAAATGCCTTAATGAACTGTATTATTCTGTATTATGTTTGACCATGAAATATGCATATATGAAGTATGTAAATGATATAATGCTTAACATATAAAGGTTTTATGAAGATTTTCTCAAAAAGGTATGAAGTGTGATTTCAAATAAAATGTCCATTTAAAATTCATGTTTTTGCATGGTTAACATATTTAGTGCATTCTTGTACTAAATCCATTATTCTCTACTTTATAAACAAAGTGTATGTTATGGATGCATAAATGATTTATTTAATGGCGAGGAGCTTGATATGTGATTCCCAAGCTCAAGGAAAGGAATCCTTAAGTCCAAGGATCTCCTACATTATAGTTTACTGTAAAATGTAGTATTATTAAACTTATGTAATATGTTTTAAGGGTCGTGTTCCTAATGTACTCTTATGATGTTGAGTCTAGGATGACAAAAATAGACGAGATTCATTAACTATATATTATGATATTTTATATAGAATGAAACTGATGTTCTACTATATGATATGTTGTGAAAATATTCAAATTTTCCGCTAACTATGAGCTGTCATAAGACCTCCTTGAGGTCAAGTACGCCATGTTACTTCTAGAGGGTGCTCCCCCGATGTGACACAAATGTTGTCAAAGTGGGGAAGAATGTGACACCTCTAAAATGACTTAGGTGAATCTACATCCCAACATGTTTTCATGAGGGTATAAGGTACTAAAATGGTTTATAATGTGGTAAGGAGGTATTGTCTAAAGTATTAGGTAAATTCGAAGTGAAACGTCAAGGGACGACCAAGACGTTTGATGACTAGTAAACTATGTTCCTCATGTGTCTTTATGAACTTATATGTGTGTGTTATGAGTTAATGAGGTCCGTACATGAGTTATAATAGTGTTTATAGTATGTGTGTCAAGATTCATGAAGTGTGGAGGTCAATCGTCCAAGAACGTTCATTACATTCGAAAGCTTTGCCTTGAAATGACCTTGTAAGTCTTTGCGTGTTTCATTGAGTTTTAAGTGTTCGTTATGGATGAATTGATGAGGCAGGTCCTAATTTGTATACGATCAGATTCTGGTTAGAAACGTCCAGGGAAACATCCTAAAGGCCAACCAAGGGTCCTTGAGGAAGGACCCTTCATTTGCGGATAAGGCTGTCTACGCCAGCCCATATCGACTGAGGCAATCGACGGCAGTAGGCTGGTCGACACCCCGTCGTTGGTGGATGTTGGTCAAGACATAGCCTAGGGATATTAATCTCCCAATGGCTAGTGTCTAAACCAAACAGCGTCCAACCAGGAAGATCCATTGGTGGACAAATGGTCCGTCGATGGGCAGGCGTCGATGGTGCCTACAACTCACCTGTTTCACTGTTAAGTGAAGGGGTTAATTGGTTAATTCACCCCACGTACAAATAAGAGTTTAGGATGTTACTTAGGTGTATTTTAGGTATTTTAAGTGGATATATAAGTTCTACATACCTAGATGAATTCATTCATCAAAAATCAAAATCCAAAACCTCTAAAGAGCTCTCTAGAACTCCATGTAACAATTGTATTCAATTGATGTATAGGCTGTCTTAGATTGATAAATGTATATTGAATTGACCTAGATTCATTGACTATTATGGTTTTTGTATTGAATTGATGATCATGGCCATGGTTAAGGGTTTTTGGTGTTGAATTTGATGATTTAGCTATGGATTGAGGTGGTGAGAATGGATTGGTGGTACGCTGCCCTAATTCTCCTAATTTTAGGTAATTAATCTCTTAAATTATGTTGTGATTGATATGGTCCACTTATGCTGGCGGTGTTATGTGCTTTATTTGTGAATGATATGGCTTCGTGGTGTTACCTTATGTATTATTATGATCATGGCCTTGTAAGCACTACTTGATGTATTATGATGATTTGTGTAGTTGATTTATGTGAAGTACGATAATATTCATCTACTTGTCAGTAATGTAAAAGTATGTGTTCTTCTATTGACATTAGGTAATCATGTTAGATTATGACTATGTCCTTATATGTGTAGTCTTAGAGTTGATGCATGATTCTTCCTACATGACTATATGAGTCGATTATGGTAATATTAATGATATTATAGTGGTGTATATGGTGACTTATAGATGATAATGGTTATTTCTATGTGCTTCTAGAATAATATGTTATATGTTATAAAGTGAAGTCTTGGTGTGTCTTGTGTGGTAGACTTGTGTCTCTTACTTGATACACGCATGAATGTGAATATGAGATGTATTGACTTCATATGCTAAAACATCTTAGTCTCTTATGTATGAATGACATGAGACCTTGAATGTTGTTAAGAAGATCCTTTATGTCATACCTTCAACCTAGTGGTACGGTTATGATCCTTGAAGTCGAAAGTCATAAATATTATCCTTCTAGCATGAATGATCGACTTAAGGTTTGTTTGCTAGAACGACATGAAATCATCCTTAGAAAAGTCATTAAGCTATCCTCTTTGCCATTGAAAGGAAGCCCTATGGGACCTTTTTTGTAGGGGGAATGTGATTGGGTTATGAACTATATATGGAACATGTTCATGTGATCTTTAATGTGAATTACTCTATGAGAAAAAAGGCTAGCACCGAGTGAGTATGGTAAGGGAAGTATCTCTAGATAATAATGAGGCAAGAGTGCGAAGAAACCGTTCATATTCCTTAACCATCTGCCTACATGGGATGTGTCCAAGTTCTACAATTGGCAACTAGAACAACCTCAATCAAAGTAGGTCACAACTCCAGATTCCATGCTTTGGTACTATGGTCTATGTCGGTTATTGCCTATTCTCATCATATAGGATACCTACTGGTATTGGAGATGTTTTATGAAGTTTAGGTGGTAGTACGGGACGCTATCTAGACATTGCACAATAGGCTTTGATGATGTTAGTGAGAGTCCCTAGGTCTTATCTAAGACCATTACTTGAATGTCCTTATGTGATGAATCTCTTAAATGAACTAATGAAGATGTTGACTTATGTTAGAAAGCATGCTAAATGAGTAAGTACTTATTTATAATAGATAAGGATTGTCTAGTTAAGGTGTCAAGGTGTCATAGGAATTGTATCTTCATATGTTACCTAGATACGTCTAAAGAATGACTCTAGTTATGAAAGTTGGTTGATTAAATATACATAATCCAAACATAAGTAGTCTGAAGGATTACTTAGTTAATTTTGAAAAGGTCAAGTATGGACATTATCTTCTTGATTTACTTGAGTAAATATTTTGATAACCTTTGGGATGAGAATGTCATATTATATAAATTCTATTGTACTTAGTGAGAATGATTTTATCCTAGGTAATCTATAGGATCTCTTAAGTGTGTGAGAAGGGATTTTATGGGCGTTCACTTTACAACTCACTCAAGTGAACCTTAGAATCACCTTTGGTAGGAGGATCGCATGCTTATATGTTTGGTGTATTGTAAGAGTGTGTATCTCATTATAAGTGGTCCTAAGAATCATTTAGGTGTTCCTAGAGAGGGTGTATGGGCGGTCTCTCTTTGTCATACTTCAGTGAGTCTAAGGATAGCTTCTAGTGAAAAGATTGCATGCTAGAAAGTGTTCAATGTTAAGTGTACTAACTTAACTGTAACAATGAGGGAATTCACAGTAACAATGATATGGTTTGTTGTAATGTTTTCTCCAATATTTTGTGTTTCTAAAGTGTTAAATTTTTTCTTATGCTTATACTATAATTTTTTAATCAAAAATATCAAATTTCCATTAAATGTCCGTTTTCAAGATTTTATGCATTATGTCATACTTAGTACATGTTTTGTGCTAATTCCCTACTTTTATTTATCTCTAAAGTGATTCGTAAGTGACGGTGCTTTTGGGAGCGAAGCTTGGATTGTAGGATCATTCAAGCAAAAGGAAGTATATCTTCATTTAACTAGAGGGCATAGATGTCTTTGATTTTTTATTTTGACGTATCGTAATATACATAGCAGAACTATTTTGTCAATTCTATGGGTCGTGTCCCAGTCTATTTTGAGTCTAAGATTTGATGCCCTGAGACTTAATATTTCCTATTGATTTTATATTGAAGAGTTTTTGAAAGACTATTTGAATGTTGTCAAAACTTTCAATTCGGCACTAATTTTTATATATATATGAGACGAACGATATGAAACAGCTTCTACAAGTCCTTCGAGAGCTCAAGTACGTTGTGTCGCACTTTGAGAGTGACCTAATTTCTACGGTGTGCTCTCGGGCCGTGATAATTCATCTAAAGAATGCTTGACTAATAGGGTTCATGAGTAATTATGGGCATAAACAACTCAACTAAAGCACTATCATGTATAACAAATGTGTCATAACAGAGGGGTACCTCCTTGACGTAACAAGATGTACTCAGCCGTGAAGGGGTTTCATACTAGCGTTTAGCATATCATAAACATAAAGCCATAAAAATGATAAAAAATCTAAAAAAAATTACATTCGAAGTCTTCCATTAAATCTTATAGAACTCTAGAAATTATATCAAAAATTTGTTTAATACAGTTGAATATCTATAGGGTACAAGGCCATTTACAATATAGCCTCAAAATTAAAAGTAGAAGAAACTAGAATTGAACAACTTCTGTCCTCAGATCATGAGGACACGCAAAAAGCATGGAGAGAATCAATCCAAGCTTATTACAATGAGAGAAGTATACTTAAACATACAGGAGCTAGACTTTTACAAAATATAGAAAATATGGGTTACCATGAAATGCACTAAGTATGATAGCCATCCATAAAATCCTTGAATACATGCTAAAAAGGGACATTTAGTTGAATCATGCATTTTACGAAGTTTAAGAGTCATCATACTTATATGTGAAGGACAATAAGTCAAACCATTTCATGAGCACTCTTAAGTAATACTTGTGCAATGCCTAGATAAGATCCCATAATCCTATCTAATATTACAACTTTTATGTCACCAACAAAATACATATCATGCTTTGTCAACATTATAGTCAATACTTATAGAAAAGGAAACATTCATGTTAATTAACTAATATTGAACATACATAATTCATAAGTTCTCATAGCATCATAGAACCACACCACAACAACTTTTAAAGCCTACTAATGCAATGCATGACTGAAGTCATTTACCCCCACTTATATTGAGTAGAACATCTGAAGAAGACATTGTTATATCTCATGTTCATGTTCTTGTCATTGTTCATATACTTTTCATGTAGATAAATATAGTCTTAACCAACATAGACAATATGAGTTATGTAGAATCCAATGTTGTGCCACCACACCGAAAAGAGGTTTCTTACTTGCCTAAGGTAGAACTCATGTTTTATAGCCTAGGTGGATCCACTAGCTAAAGATCTATGTGGAAATATAGGTACTGGATAAGGAGATTGATTCAAGAAACCCACACTAACTGTCGTAAAGGTTTCAATCTCATGAGATAAATAGTTTTAAAAGTTTGAATAACTAAGTTAAAAGCTTTTATTCATTTTCATATATACTCATTCCTAAACATAATTACCTTTAAATTTTCATCAAGTCTTTAATTAAGTTCATATTTATTGAATTTCCCTAGTGCTCAAACCAACATGGTATCATGATAGATCATAAATTCAATAGGTGAGAACAACCTTTCAACCTCAGCATAATTACTATATAAGCAAACTTTTCACATCATCTTCATAATGTGTTCATGAAAATATCCTTTCAATAAACACCACAAAATCATCACATTCATAGATAATTCATGAATAAAAATGTGTAAGGTGTATAGGGGAGTATGACCTTTCAATCAATACCACAATTACATCATAATCATAGAATTTTTATTCTCAAAGTAAACATTGCAACACATGCATAATTCTCATGTTTATGTGCAATTCTCATACTATACCCTTCATGTATCGAGAATTACATTCAACCAAACATCTAGAATTTTACATTATATATGGGTAATAACATATTGCTATCAATTCAATTGATCAAAACAAAACCCATTTATATGCTTCTAAAATCAATCAATCTACATTAAAATCACAATTTAGCAATATGTGGAATCCATTGATTCTTGGAGAATTTCACCATAACTAAAATTTATATCATCAATTCAATCATAATCAAACGTAATTCAACCATTGAAAACGTTTTTTAAGAGAATTCATATCCTTTGAATTAAACCCTATCCTTTGGGGAAATGGTAAGATTTAAAATCTTTTTGAATGGGCTCCGTGGGTCAAATCTACCAATGTATGAAAACTAACATACGTTAATGATGAATCTTCAAATAATTTGATGTAAAATCCCTGATTTCTTCAAGCACAAGATTTAATTTAACACTTCTTGTTCTTGGGTTCTTAGGGAGAGAAATATTGTAAGGAAGATGAACTTCTGATTTTGATTTGGGAGCTTGTGAAAATGATTTAGTTTGGGTGTTTACTGGCTTAAAATACCTTATTAATTTATTTATTTAAATATAATATAAAATATATCCATTTTAAATGGACTAAAAATTCAAAATTAAGAAATAAGCCCCTCACCCAAGTGAACTGCCCCACGCCTAAGGCAAAGTCTCCGAGGGTCTTCACGTCCAGTGTACTGGTGCATTTGTCGTGGTCCCTCGCGTGGACTTATGTCTTTTTATTGTGAATCTAAGTGACATTCCACAAGGTTATCAAAGTTCCGTGGACGCTTCAATGATTTATGGACCCAAGGGTTAACTTGCCTCTTGCCCACATGGTTATGGTTGTGTTCATGAGTGTCATTTCACAGCCAGTTGATTCCTGCATGCTTTGGGAATACCTCATGTAGACTTCCTCTTAACACCAAACAGCTAAAGAATTTTTTCACTAGGGTTTTAAAGGCCAGTGAGGTCCTCCACGCTCTGTAAAGCCTTACTGGACATGCCCTTTTCCCATACGACTAAGGCAAGGTTCCTCGAGGTTGAGGGCTTTCACACCTCATTAAGCCTTACATGGTCTTGCCTCCTTCCTTACTTGGATAAAGCATTATTCCCCGAGGCCTTTTAAAGGAAGTGAAGTCTTTTGTTCTCCGTGAAGCCTCACATGCAAAATAACCTTTTCCCACATGGCAAAAGAAAAGTATAACAGGTCTTTCCACATGCAGTGAAGCATTTCATCAGATGTGGATCCTCCATTGATTAGTATACAAAGGAAAATTTTTAGGAGCTAATTTAAGGTCCTCGTCAAGGAAACTTGGTTGGTCCTAAAGGAAGTCGTACCTTGATGTTTAGCCTATAAAGTCATCATTATATGTATCAGGAGTCACATTGATATATTACCCCACACATTAAACTCAAAACTCACATGTAATGCTCTAGATTAACCTATTTATTTTTTGGGAAGTTACAATATCTTCCCCTTGGGTACATTTATCCTTGAATGAATATCTAGACATCTTACATAATTAAAGACTTTGTGACGACCAGAGTCTAGACCCCAGACGTGACCGGCGTTGTTTACCTCTCAAAGGTCGCGGACAAGCCTACTTACATCATTCTTACTTCGTCTAGGTTTATTTTAGCAGAAATTTTGAAACATTTTGTTTATTAACATACATTCTACTCATTCAATTAGATTCATAATTGTTCACCATCAACCATCTAACATTAAGATCATCAAATGAAAGAAATAGTTTAATATAGCATTAAATGTATACTTGCTAAAATGGCACCAATACAATGTCTAAAAGCGGAAAGAAACGCTAGTAGAACGTACTCCACTAGCTCAATCCTTTAACTAAGCTAGAATATAATGGGCAAGCATACTCTAAAGCATGAGGGCCTACGAAGTCCGGATGAATGCTCCACGTCCGGATAGTTTTAGTGTCAACTTGTATCTCTAGCGTTCACCTGTGTCAGCCCCTAAAATTGTAGAGTTGTATGGATTAGTACACACTTGTTCTAATTATGGGTATATGGAAAGCACACGCCAAGTACATGCATGATTAAGAATAGCTCTTTCCTAACAACATGATTATGGAAAGTCAAGTCAGTGGACTCGCCAAATTGGGATTAGGAAAGTTAGTGAGCTTTCCAAATTTGGATTAGGAATGTGGGTGAACTTTCCAAATTTCGATTAGGAAAGTCATGCCATTAGAGTAACATGCATCATCATACTTATCATATTGCACAGAACACATAACATTTTTCACATAGCATATAACATATTGCATATAACACATAACATTTTATATATCATTCTTTCATATGGAATGAGACCTTGGAATCATGTACTTTACATCAAGACTTTCCTAAAATGCGGGCTCAACATATGGGAATTCAACTAGGAAGCCTTCATTAGAAAACACATAGTCTACTTCATTCATTCGTACGTACTTCATTTCATTTCATTCATAGGCTAGTATAAACACCAGCTATACCTTGGATGTAGTTTAAGACTTTCATCGGGTTCACTGTGCAATGATCAAGAATGACCTAGTTTCATTACTTAAGTGTAGCTCACCTCTTGATTATCCTATCCGAACACCTAGGGTATCATTCATTTCATTATGTGCATCATTTGAGGCTGGCCTCATTCATTCATGGGGAACTTTAACTTCAACCGATATAGATCATGTAAGCATAAGTGACCCAAAACATGCTAGTGTACATAGGAATTGAACCCCGCTAGATCCCTATATGGCAATATAGGTTCGAAGACTAATAGATATAAGGAGACCCATACCCGGTATGCCGGATAGTCTAATCTCATGAGAGTTACGTGAACATCCGCCCTTCTCGAAAGAAGTCATCACCTCTCATAGCTAGTCTATCGGTGCTAAGCATAAAGTTCCATTACATTCAACTCATACGTCATTGAAGCTGGCTTCTAGTATGAGGACATCATAGCTCAATAGATGATTTCTCATCTCATCATTAGTATTGAGTGTGTTAATATGAATAATTTCATTAGAGTGTTCATAGACATTGGTCTCTTCATTAACTTTACACTCTCATAAGTGAGTACGTTTTGGTAACATTTACTTAGGCTCATTTGAGATTGATCTCCTCTTTTCCATTAGCCCCATGTCATGTTGTCACCACATTCATTAATATTTGCATATTTGATCATCATAATTTCTCACTCCATTTTACATGAATGTTCATTTCATCATATGCCAGGGCACTTGGCCATTTATTGTGTTTCACACTCTTACATAACCCTTCTAGGGTTTCATCATTTCATTGTTCATTTCATCATTTCTTTGTTCATTTCATCATTTCATTGTTCATTTCATCATTTCTTTGTTCATTTCATCATTTCTTTGTTCATTTCATCATTTCTTTGTTCATTTCATCATTTCTTTGTTCATTTCATCATTTCTTTGTTCATTTCATCATTTCTTTGTTCATTTCATCATTTCTTTGTTCATTTCATCATTTCTTTGTTCATTTCATCATTTCTTTGTTCATTTCATCATTTCTTTGTTCATTTCATCATTTCTTTGTTCATTTCATCATTTCTTTGTTCATTTCATCATTTCTTTGTTCATTTCATCATTTCTTTGTTCATTTCATCATTTCTTTGTTCATTTCATCATTTCTTTGTTCATTTCATCATTTCTTTGTTCATTTCATCATTTCTTTGTTCATTTCATCATTTCTTTGTTCATTTCATCATTTCTTTGTTCATTTCATCATTTCTTTGTTCATTTCATCATTTCTTTGTTCATTTCATCATTTCTTTGTTCATTTCATCATTTCTTTGTTCATTTCATCATTTCTTTGTTCATTTCATCATTTCTTTGTTCATTTCATCATTTCTTTGTTCATTTCATCATTTCTTTGTTCATTTCATCATTTCTTTGTTCATTTCATCATTTCTTTGTTCATTTCATCATTTCTTTGTTCATTTCATCATTTCTTTGTTCATTTCATCATTTCTTTGTTCATTTCATCATTTCTTTGTTCATTTCATCATTTCTTTGTTCATTTCATCATTTCTTTGTTCATTTCATCATTTCTTTGTTCATTTCATCATTTCTTTGTTCATTTCATCATTTCTTTGTTCATTTCATCATTTCTTTGTTCATTTCATCATTTCTTTGTTCATTTCATCATTTCTTTGTTCATTTCATCATTTCTTTGTTCATTTCATCATTTCTTTGTTCATTTCATCATTTCTTTGTTCATTTCATCATTTCTTTGTTCATTTCATCATTTCTTTGTTCATTTCATCATTTCTTTGTTCATTTCATCATTTCTTTGTTCATTTCATCATTTCTTTGTTCATTTCATCATTTCTTTGTTCATTTCATCATTTCTTTGTTCATTTCATCATTTCTTTGTTCATTTCATCATTTCTTTGTTCATTTCATCATTTCTTTGTTCATTTCATCATTTCTTTGTTCATTTCATCATTTCTTTGTTCATTTCATCATTTCTTTGTTCATTTCATCATTTCTTTGTTCATTTCATCATTTCTTTGTTCATTTCATCATTTCTTTGTTCATTTCATCATTTCTTTGTTCATTTCATCATTTCTTTGTTCATTTCATCATTTCTTTGTTCATTTCATCATTTCTTTGTTCATTTCATCATTTCTTTGTTCATTTCATCATTTCTTTGTTCATTTCATCATTTCTTTGTTCATTTCATCATTTCTTTGTTCATTTCATCATTTCTTTGTTCATTTCATCATTTCTTTGTTCATTTCATCATTTCTTTGTTCATTTCATCATTTCTTTGTTCATTTCATCATTTCTTTGTTCATTTCATCATTTCTTTGTTCATTTCATCATTTCTTTGTTCATTTCATCATTTCTTTGTTCATTTCATCATTTCTTTGTTCATTTCATCATTTCTTTGTTCATTTCATCATTTCTTTGTTCATTTCATCATTTCTTTGTTCATTTCATCATTTCTTTGTTCATTTCATCATTTCTTTGTTCATTTCATCATTTCTTTGTTCATTTCATCATTTCTTTGTTCATTTCATCATTTCTTTGTTCATTTCATCATTTCTTTGTTCATTTCATCATTTCTTTGTTCATTTCATCATTTCTTTGTTCATTTCATCATTTCTTTGTTCATTTCATCATTTCTTTGTTCATTTCATCATTTCTTTGTTCATTTCATCATTTCTTTGTTCATTTGATCATTTCATTGTTCATTTCATCATATGCCAGGGCACTTGGCCATTTATTGTGTTTCACACTCTTACATAACCCTTCTAGGGTTTCATCATTTCATTGTTCATTTCATCATTTCTTTGTTCATTTTATCATTTCATTGTTCATTTCATCATATGCCAATGAACTTGGCCATTTAGTGAGTTTCACACTCTTACTTAACCCTTCTAGGGTTCATCATTTCTTTGTTCATTTCATCATTTCATTGCGTACATCTTAGGTTCACTTATTTTTAGACGTATGCTAGACTCATTGGTCTATACATACAAGCCATGAGACTTTGTTCATAGTTCGTTTAAGTGATTCATATCTTCCTAAGATTATGTGGTACAAGACTTATGCATCTTTTATGTATGCCAAGATCTCGATTTTGATCTAAGTAGGCAACGTTATTCTTGAATATTTAATTCAAGTATGACTTATGTAACAATGCAGAATTTTGGCAAGGGAACCCGGTTTAATATCTATTGGACAACACTTACATTTTTATCATTTACTTCAATTGATCCATACGGCTTGGGGACCCAGGTTCGAGCCCCAAAGCCTTCCTTTTACTTTTCACTTACTTTCTCTCTTCATTTTTCGCTTAATAGAATTAAGAGTATGTGGGATCTAACCCCCACAACCTCTTTTACTTTTTATTTTCATTACTTTTAATTTCTCTCCTTTGGACTTGGGATTGTGGGCTCGAACCCCCACAACCCCTCTTTAATTTATTTAAATTTTCTCCTTGAATCTTCCTAGGAGGTCGTGGGTTCGATTCCACACCTCACATTTCTTTTCTTTAATTTTGTTAACTCTCCTTCACTGACTATAGATCGTGGGTTCGATAGCCACGCCTCACATTTCTTTTCATTCATTTTCTTTACTTTTCTTCACTGCCTAGAGGTCGTGGGTTCAATTTCCATGCCTCACATTTCTTTCTTTTCATTTTCTCTTACTCTCCTCTACTGCCTTGAAGTCGTGGGTTCGATTCCCATGCCTCACATTTATTTTCTTTTCATTTTTCCTTAAGTTCTGATTGAGAGTTCTGGGTTCGAATCCACTCATTTCAATTCTTAATTTCATATATTAATTTCTATCAAGGAGTACCCAAGTTCGAACCCCCCTCAGCCCCATTTCTTTATTCACATTTTTAGTGCTTTTCATGGGTGAGGTCGCGGGTTCAATTCCTAATGACCTCACCATAT
Organism: Solanum pennellii; assembly: GCF_001406875.1. Lineage (NCBI taxonomy): Eukaryota > Viridiplantae > Streptophyta > Magnoliopsida > Solanales > Solanaceae > Solanum > Solanum pennellii. Next base: position 11,361,827 of record NC_028643.1, on the reverse strand, counting down.
TTATACTCATTTAAAATTCCAGATTTGTTCATCCACGTTTAGCTGAAACTAACTTGTAATTTGCTGGAAATTTTGTCACATTTATCAGCTCACTTCCTTCAATATTTACACGTGAACTCATAGGGTAATTTGTAGATCATTTAATACGTTCTTAGGTGCATTTTTCATGGATTCGTTTTGTCAAGAGATTATCAGTCAAATCAGCCACAGTTCAACTCATATGAACATGACGGATTACATAATCATTTGTACATGAAATACAACCACAACATCCCATTTTTAAATCCTTAACCCGAGGCACATAGATACGGTTCACATTGCACACACACGTACACATAATTTTGGAAAAGCATCAACTTAAGTCACATAATTCCAAACATACATATAAACACATAATCATCACGAAAACAGGTTTCGTCCCTAGTTTTCTACCAGCAAACATAACCAACCTATGATTCAATGGGACCTAGTGACAGGGATATGCAACGGGGAGCAACCATAGATTTCGGAATAGATTCATCTGAACCTTATGGGTCTCTTGGGAAAGGGACCAAGATAGAAGAGAACCCATACCTTTTTTACATTGAACACTCGACTTGCTGCCCAAAAACATTACCCAAGATCACGTCCAAATCCGCTCAAAGTCAACATCCACTTGACGGACAAACTTCTCCTTGCCTACGTGATTGATTTCGTTTGTTTTCTTATATTATTGTTGTGAGTTCTTCAAGTGTGAAGAAATTTGGTTTACCTATTGTTTTTTGAAGTTATTTGGCAAAGAGAATCGTGAGTGAGAGTAATAGAGACGTGAGAGATAGAGATGAGCGTGGGATAGAAGAGTTTTCTTAGATTAGGAGTCTAGTTTAGAACTTAGTCAATTAAGGTTTTTATTTAATTATTAAAAATCTGATTTATTTTTATTTTAAATAAGATAATAAATAATAAATACAAATTAATTAAATTAATTTACCAACTTATATTAAAAATAATTTAATTCATTGCTTCCACCTAGGTTCGAACCCGGGTGGATCAAGACTTCACTTCAAGAGCCAATTTTCGGCCCTCTCTCCCCAAAATGACCCTCCAACTTATTAATTAAATAGTTAATTATACATTAGGGTAATTAAGATACTATCCTTACACTAGAAAAATACCATTTTACCCCTAGACCCTCCAAACCTAAGATTTTTGCTTTTTAAATCTGGTAAAGACTCCTTCAAGTAAATCTTCGTATTCGACAGCCCTACATGGTTGGACCCAACCTTTTATAGCTCAAATAACTCCCCATGTTAGTTGTCTTGGATGTATAAAAGGTTCAGAGATGTGGTTCTACGCGCATCAACTCGTGTGAATCCGGTCTAATCATAGGCATTCTAGACACATTAAGCAATACTTAGCATATTCATTTTTTTAGGGTTGTTACACTCAAGGACAGTATCATATGATGCATGAAACATAAAAATAATGAATAATTTAGAAGAGGAAACTTGACTCCATCAAAAGGAGAATCAATTGAATCAAAGGAAATATGAACTGCATTTATGAAACCGATAGGCATGACATTCAATATTGCTCGTGTTCATACGAGGAACAACCTTCTCAACCAAAAGCATGTTCAACACAAAATTATGAAGCCAACATTCCATCTCACAAAACACAATAGATAATGTTCATCAATTTACCTTATGTTGTCAATTGTGCAACATCATATTCAAATACACAACAACATGATGAACATTATTCATAAAAACAACTAATTCATCACTAAACATGATTTTTTTCATAAATATTCATAATCATAAGGAAATCATAGAATTCACATACATTACACATGACCCAACACTAGGAATTAAAGTGGAACTACTTATCTGATGCTTGAGTATGAGTAGATGATGGTAGTGGGAAATCATATCAGTTTCGGCCTTCGTGTAGCACCCTCAACTAGATGATTCCTCCATAATACCTTTACGGAAGATATTTCATTATTTATAAAACAATTTAACTTCTGTTCCAATATTTGCATTGTAACTTCCTCATAGGATAGACTATAATAAAACCCCAATCTTTCTAAGGAGATAATGTATAGCGGATCTCCAATGCACTTCTTAAGTATGGAAACACGAAACATCGTTTGAACCGGAGCCAACTCATTTAGTGTGTCTTACTTATATGAAACTTTTCCAACATGTTTCATGATTTTACATGGTCCAACATACAGGTGACTAAGTGTGCCTTTTTGCAATACCTCATCATACCTTTCGTATTTGACATTTGTATAGACCCAAACATTGACTTCAAATTTTAGAATTCTTCTTCCAACATTCGAATAACACATTTTTCGACTTTGGGCCATCTTCAACCTATATCTAATAAGTCGGAATTTTTTATTGTCCTCATAAACTTTCTCGGGACAAATTAAAGAAATTTCACATACTCCAAACCAACAAAGTGGATATCTACATATCCTACCATACAAGCTTCAAAAGGATCAATGTCAATGCATGAATGATATCTATTTTCGTAGGCAAACTCTATTAAAGGTAGATGGTCATCCCAATTTTCCTCTAAGCTAATAACACATTCTCTCAACATATCTACTAATGTTTTGATTCTATGTTCCGCTTTCCCAACAGTTTAAGGATAAAAAGTCATGCTAAGCTTAATTTAGTTACAAGACCTTTTTGGAATGACTTCCAAAAGTGTGAAGTAAAATGAGTAACTCTATAAAAAAAAATTGACAAAGGAACCCATAACTGCATCATCTCCTTATTATACAATAGGTCATCATCTTTCGCCGAAAGGGAAACCATGACGGAAATGAAATAGGATGATTTTGTAATTCGGTCTATAATGACCCAAATGGAATCTTGTTGTCCTCAAGTACGAGGAAATCCCACATAAAAATCCATGTTCACATCCTCCCCACTTACAAGTGGGGATGTCTATATCTTTCGACAATCCTCTTGGTCTTTAGTCGTTTGCTTTAACTTGTTTAAAATTCGAACATTGGCAACAAAACACGCTATATATTTCTTAATACAATTGAATAAGTAGACTTCCTGTGGATAACGATACATGTTTGTGGCTCCCGGATGAATAGAATATCAATTACCATGAGCCTCTTCTAGAATTTTCTCTCTCAAAAAATTAACATCCTTAACATATTGTCGACCTTTGTATCTATGTATTCCATCCCCCCCCCCCTGGGAGAAAGCCTCAATGGAATTTTTGAGCAAAAACTCTTCAACTTAACAATTATAGGATCAAGGGCTACCTTTTGATTAATATCCATCACAAAGGATGATTCGAACCCATTGTGGACCATGACACCACTCATAGGGGAATCCATTATTTGGACACCTGACCAATCCAACCTATGTACATCACGTACCAAATCATTCTTCCCATCTTAAATGTGAGTTACACTCCCCATGGATAATTGACTTAGGGCATCCACTACAAAATGATCTTTGTCGGGGTGATAGAGGACGCTCATGCCATTGTATTTTTAAGGTTCTTACCATCTTCTTTGTTGGATATTTTAGTCCCGCTGGATAAATACATATTGGAGACTCTGTTGATTAGTGAAACTATCCACATGGATCCCATTAATGTAATGTCTCCATATTTTCAAAGCAAATAATACTGCCGCTAATTCAAGATCATGAGTCAAATAGTTCTTCTCAAGTACCTTTTGTTTCCTTGAAGCAAGGGCAATTACATTCCTGTGTTGCATGAGTACACATCCAAAACATAGTCTAGAGGCGTTACAATATACGAAAAAACTATCAGTACAGTCAGGCAAGGTTAACAACTAAGTAAAGGTAAGACTATCTCTACTAAGACATCTTTAAATTCGTGGAAGTTTTTCTCACAAGGTTTCGACCACAAAAACATATCTTTCTTTTGAGTCAAGGCTGTCAAAGGAGAAGCAATATAGGAAAACCCATCAACAAAAATCATAAAGTAGCCAACAAAAAGTGTCATAAGGACCATAAATTTATTCAAAGCATTAGTTAGGCAAAATGACACAAAAAGGAATTCATAGTTCCAATACCTAGGTCAGATTGTCCTCTTGGGTATGCAAACCAATCTCACCCTTAGTTGGTAATATTCATAATGAAGGCCAATTTCGAGAAGTAATTAGCCCCTTAAAGATGATCAAATTAGTAATCTATTCTCGGATGGGGATACCTATTCTTTATGGTAAATTTTATTAGTTGGCGATAGTCAATACACATTCTAAGGAACCAATCCTTCTTTTTAACAACACTGAAACACCCTTAGAGAGATACTCGATTGAATAACGTCGTTGTCTAGCAAATCATGTAGTTGTTCTTTAAACTCCTTTAACTCAACCGGAGTAAATCTATAAGGAGGAATAGAGATAGTATGTGTATCCAGAATAATGTTAATACAAAATTATATTTCCTATTCAGGATGAATACTAGGCAAATAATCGGGAAAAAATATCACGAACTCATATACTACTGTAACCGACTCTAGATGAGGGGTTTGAGATTCAAAATCATTCACTGTAACAATATATAGACACACATTTTAGAGATCATATTTTTATTTTTATGTCAAAAAACAAATTGTCCTCTAATTATTGAATTTACACCCTTCATTGTAAAATAGGCTCATTAGGAAATTAAAATTAAACCACATGAGTTTTACAATCTATCTAAGCATACCTTGCATGCAACCAATTCATAAAAAGAATCACATAAAACTTTAACATGTGAATATCTATCAACTTAACAAGAGTAACTATTTCTACAAGAAAATGGGACATATTTTATACACAATCTTAGCCACATATGAGTAACCAACCGGGGTAGAAGCTGAAAAAAGGTTCTCATAACACTTACGGACGAACATTTAATCTCATAACAACAAAAGGTGTCACAAAATATACGGTAGCACCGGGTTACAACAATGCATACGCATTAATAAGAAAAACTTTTAATATAGCAGTAATTAAAACCAGGGAACATTCTAAGTCCCTGCGGGTCTTGAGAGCATTAAAGCATATTTTCTTGGGAGCATCAGAATTTGAACTGCTAGGAGGAACTTTTTTTTCCTCTCTTACTTGAGACATATGCATGGGATAATCCCTCATCATATGACCACTCTTCTCAAAACTATAATAACTATCCATGCCAACAAGCCACTTACTATCATTTTTATTACCATACGAAGAAAAAGTAGGTATCACCATAAATACTCTACCAATATTTTATCTTTTAGGCTTAGGGTTATGAACCCTATCTGTTTTTACCCTTGGAGCACAAGATGAGCCTTGGTTGGGTAACCTTATCTTGAACGTTCGTATACCTTCAACCTCGGACTTACCCTTGGAAAAATACTCATTATCGTTCCTAGCCCACATTACTTCCCAATTGACTTTCTTGAGATTTTATTCTTCAATTATTTTTACATAAACCATGAGATGTAAAATATTCATAATTGGGACTAGAATTTCCGAACGACATTCATTGAATACCTTGTCGGATACCCCTATAACAAATTTGTTCATCTTGGCCTTATAATCCACCACCAATGTTGGAGAATATTTGGACAATCGAGTGAACATAAGGGAATATTCTTTTACACTTATTCCTTCATGACAAAAGTTGATAAATTCTTGTATTTTTTGCTCTCATAACTCTAGGGGAAAGAATCTCTCCAGAAAGACCAACTTGAATGATTCTTAATCTACCGGACAAACACCTACAAGACTTTCACCCTTCCAGTGATCATACAAAGTTTGTGCGATACCTTTAAATTTGTTGGCGGCTGATTCTTCCTTCACTTGTTGAGACACTCCCATAAAATCAAAAAACATAAAAACCTCATCAATAAAAAATTGTGGATCCTCCTACACTTGGGAGCCATAGAACTCGGGAGGATTCATTCTAGCAAACTCTATTATCCTTAAAGTAATTGTGTTCACAATCAGATTCACATGATTCTAAGTAATCCTATTGGCTTTAGCCTTCATATATTGAGTCGGAGTTTTCACAAATTGAGTCAATATTAGGAGAGTCATCCTTATTTTCACATTTGTCATAGCTCCTTCATCAATAGGAGCTTCAGGAACTTGATGATTTTGGGAAGCTTTGGAGGAAATCCCTTATTCCAATCTTTCTCTTCCGTTCTTCTAGAATTCACCCTCCATGTATTCATTTCTTGAGGACATAAGAGAAGGGTTAGGAAAACGACTTTATAGAGTTCAAAATCTAAGGTATGACTAAAGAGTAATGAAAGAAATGTTATTTTCTATACATCTTATAACCTCTCATCAATAAATATGACGCGTGTCAGACTCACAAACATGACTCTACGAGACGTGGATAACGAGACATCATCCTAGAATTATTGTAAACATTGTTCTTTGATTACCAAAATTTTCATGACCCAAGATACCCGCTAGATATAACACGACGTAATGAACCCCTATGGGATTTCATACTAGCCGTTGGTATATCATAAACATAAAGCTATATAAATTATGCAAAATTTTAAAAATTTTACATTCATAGTATTTCATAAAATTAAATGGAAGTCTAGACATTATCTGAAAAACCTATCTAATACAATTGAGTATTAATACGGTCAGAAAAACTTTGTCCACGGATTAAGAGGACCCACTAAAAGCGTGGAGAGAACCAACCCATTATTTGCACAATGAGGAACTATACCTCAAAACCAGGGCCGACACTTATACAAAAGTTAGAAAATATGGCCTCGTATAAAAATGCACGAAGTATGATAGTAATCCATAAAATCCTTAAATAAATGGAAAAGAGGGATATTTAGTTGAAACCATGCATTTTATCAAGTTTAAGAGACATCATGCACATTTTTGAAGAAACGTTAGTCAAACCATTTCATAAGCAACCTTAAGCTATACTTGTGCAGTCAATAGATAAGATCTCATAATCCTATCTAATTATAATTACAACTTTTAAGTCACAACATCATACATATCATGCTTTGCCTTAATCATAGTAAATACTTATAGATAATGAAACATCCATGTTTATTAACTCATATTAATTATACATAATTCATAATTATTCATAGAAGAAGAGAACCACACCAAAAATCTAAAAGCCTAGATGTGTACTGCATAAATAAAGTCCCATACCACCACACATACTATGTAGAAATTCTTGAGAATCCATAGTTATAGTTCATGATCATATGCTAGTCATAGTTCATATTCTTTTCATATATGGAAATATAGCCTAAATCGACAAAGACCATCTAATCTACATGGAATCAGGTATCATGCCCGCAACGAAAAAGAGGGTCCTACATACTCAAGGTAGAAGTCATGGATCCATTAGCTAAATAACTATGTGGGAACACATTTATGTATAAGGGAGAATTCTAGAAACCCGGTCTAGCTGATGTTAAAGGTTTCCATCTCATGAGATAACTATTTTGGAAATCCGGACAAACAAATGTAAAAGCTTTCATCTTATTTTCATATCCGCTCCATGCTAAGCATAATTCCTTTATATTAATCTTAAGTATTTGCTTAAGTTCATATTCATGGAAGAATGCCCTAGCACTTAAACTTGCATGGTATCATGATAGATCAAAGATTCAATAGGTGAGAGTAGTCTTTAGACCATAGAATCATTACTAAGTGAGTAAACCTTCCAAATCATGTTCATACGAATAGCTTTTAATAAACACAACAAGAACATCATTATCATAGTCAAATCATTCATAAAAATTTGTAAGGGTTATAGGGGATATTGACCTTTCAATCAATACCACAATGACACCATAAGCATAGAATTTTCATTTTCACAATAAACATTGAAGAACATTCATAATTCTCATGTTCTTGTACAATTCTCATAATTTACGCTTCAAGGATCGTGAATCACATTCAACTCAAATATAGAAATTCTACATTATATATGGGTAACAACGTAGTTAAATCAATTCAATAAATATAAACAAAACCCCGTTTACACGCTTCTAAAATCAACTAACCAACATTAAGATCTCAATTGAGCAATATACTGAATTCATGGGTTCTTGGGGAAATTTCACGGTAAATCAACCTTAAATAATCAATCCAATCATAATAATATACAATTGAACCATTTATATCTTTTTATGTAGATCCCATGTCATTAGAATATAACCCTATCTTTTTGGAAAATTGTTAGAGTTGAAATGTAGTTTTAAAGGTGCTTCATAGGTGTAATCTACGCATGGAGTGAAAAAACCATACATTGATGATGAATATTCAATTAATTTGATGTAAAACCCTTTATTTCTTCATGTCCACGCTTTAATTTTACTTTTCTTCTTCTTGGTTTTAGTAGAGAAAAATATTTTGAGAAAGATTATTTTTTTATTCTATTTCGGTGTTTGTGAAAATTATATAGTTTGGGTTCATATTTACATTAAAAACATTATATGGCTATTTAAAAATAATAAAAAAGCATACCTATTTTAATTGGGGTAAAAATTGGACTTCACGGGCAGCAGTGTGACATTCGGGTTTACCCCACACACGTAACCGGCGTCGTTGTCCTCTTTGAGGTCTAAGACTAGCCTCTTAGTTTACATCATCACTTTCAAAAGTCGAATTTAGCGGAAAATTTAAAAAATTTATTACTTCTACTTGTAGGTTTACATAGACCTCTACATACACATAATATGTATCGAGTATACATAGACCCTTCGTATAGGAAGGTTACATAGCCTTCTACTTTTATTGCACATATATCTATACATAAGATAGAATATAGTCTTAACGATTATTTCATATCATACCATCTAAAAGATCATAGCAATTTTGGCGTATTCCTACATCAATGTAAAGAAGCCACATATAGTCTTATACAAATCGTACTCAAATGAAATGGAATGAACATAAGAGTCTTAGAAAAACAAAGAAACTCCATAAGCAATATATTGACATCGCCCTCGGAAAGTGAGGACCTACCAACTTGGATGGTAGAGAATATCCAAGTTTTCTCCAAGTCGTCTCGAATGATCCTTCAACGTCCGGAACCTAAAATACTTTGGATAAAGGAAGAAAATGGGGTTAGTACACTAGTTGTACTAATTATGAGTCCATATGCACATATAAGATCAAATCATGCTAGAAAAGGAACATTTAGTTAAACCATGCTATTTTACCCTTAAAAAATCTAATGAATAATCAATCAAGTCACTCCAACTAACATAACATGCTTACTAACAACCATGTAATATGCATATCAACATACTTGAACCCATTATCTCATATAACCCTATCATTGAGAAATGACATCACAAGCATGAATAAGAATTAATCATATCATAACAGGTAAGACGATTACTCATGAATCCTTATCAAGTCAACAAGTGCAATGACCAATTAAAGCCCCATAACCTCACTCAATCAAGTAGTCCCAACAAGAAACCATAACTAATGTCCAACTTCACATAATAGACCCCTTAAATACACATAACATCACACTTTAATATTACAACCCAATTAAATGTTCAAGAGAATAATCATCATCATATAATACCATTTATATTGTAGCATTAACATATTAAGATCATATATATCATTATCATATACATACATAATATCAACTCCCTAAAGCTTCCATCAAGACCAACTTAATGGAATGCATAAGTAGAGTCCCATACCCTTTCCTAAGCTATGTCAAACCTCTCAAGTCACCTTATTTAGTTTATTCTTGATGACATTATATTAGTTTAGGGACACTTACCATAACAGACATAGACCACAATATCAACGTGCGGAATTTGGTGTTGTAAAACCTTACACAGATGTAAGTTGGTCTACTTGCCAATGTTAAACCGAACATAAACGTAGCATTGTAGGTGGATCCACTAGCTAGTCTTCCTATAGGTGCAACATAGTTCAAGAACTAGGAGATAGGTACTTTCCGTCGTCCTACCACTTGGCAATTGCGCCCTCCTCTTATGGGAATCTAATGGATGAGTATTTCCCTTTTGTAATTCTACACCACATAGAGAAATATAGGATGAATTTTCCTCTTTGGGAAGTCATCACCTCCCATTGTCAAGTTCACTTAGTGCTAAGCTACGTCCCTTTATTGAAATGCCTTTAAGTCTTTATTAACAATCATAACTTATTTTAGGTGGTAGGGTCAAGACCTTGTATAATCATCATCACCATAGCTCAATAAGAATTGCATGAGTATAGTCCTTTCATCACAATTCATATAGTGAGGATAGCACATTAATATTTCATATCATTATAATGCACATTAATAGTCATCACCATCCTTATAACACATACACCTTAATCAACCTCATAACATACACATGACATTTCAATTCAACATAATACCACCCTATCAATCCTCATACAAGGATTACTCCAATATAACATCATAACGTAACAACAATTAAACACAAGTGGAAGTAAAAGATAGAGATCATAAGACTTACCAAAACTCCTTCATAGTTCATCATTTCGGCCTTACCATAAACCCTCAATTCAATAAAATTTAGGTATACCACATCACAATTCAATAATTAATATGATAACAAGGCTAGAAGAGTCACTACACCATAATTCAATACTAAATCAAAGCTTAGGACAAGATACTTAGGTCAATTATCATAACCTAGATCACTTCTCAAGAACTAGTACAAAAGTCTACAAATCATCCTAATTTGTTCATTATAAGTGTAAAACCATCATCTAGTAGTGATTTAACAAATAATCAAGTCAATTGGATCAATTCCAACCTAATTCACATCAAGATCAAACCTAAGGTTAAGGGTTAAGGATCATGTTTTTCTATTTAGATCAAATCATCACCAATTATCATAATAAAGTTAAAGTACATGCTAATATATTTATTTTATCCTAAAGAAACAATGAACAACTCAGTTTATGATATCAAAGTCATAATTGGATGGAACCCACTTGAAAACCCAACTTTTAGAAATATTTTTGAGGAGCCTTTTGAGGAAACAAGTATCAAAGGTAAATTAGATCCCATACCTCAATGTTTGATGATGATTGAATGGTGAAATTGTCCCTTTTCATCCCCCAAAACCTACCCCTAGCTTGCCTTCAATGGTCTCTTCCAATAGAGAGAGAAAGAAGAGAGAAGGAAGAGAGTTTATTTTGTGAGGTGTGTTTAGACTAATGAGGGTTGGGGTCTTTATATGCGGGTTTAACTAACCTTATTAGACTCCCTTAAACCCATAATTAACCACCCAACCCATTAAATGAACTAAATTAAAACATGCAGGAAACATTGACCCTCACAGACAGAACCCCGTCAACGAGCCATCTTCGAATGGACGATTGGCCCGCCTCCATCTTGGCCACAGTCGTTTTTGTCAGAGACTTGTTAATGCAAGGGATCCATCCATTTGTCTATGTGTGGGCGACGGTTGTCATTGATGCCCCGTCGATCCACACACAAGCCGTCTTCTTCATTTCGTGGTTGCACACTGCCCAGGTAGTGTTGCCTCCTACGTGCTAGGGTCCTCCTCAAGGGATTTGGTTGGTCCTTGGGGTGTCCTACTCGGACGTTTCTACCAGGAATCATCTTAAACACATGTTATTCACCCTTTCACCTAATTTCATGAATTTTCGACTCCTATAAATTAGTCGAATAGGCTAAAACACACTAGTACGTCCTTGAACAAAATTTTCAAATGTCATGGAAGTTCTTGGACGTCTTGGTTCCTAAAATTCCTAACTGACCCATATACAATAAAATATGTCTTAAAACAGTGTTTAGATACCATAGCACCTATGTTATCCTTTAAAACTCATCTTGGGTTTTAGAAATGTTACATTATCCCCCCTCCCCCACTCTTTAGAAACATTCTTCCCCGAGTGCCATATAATTCTTTTGGAAGGAATAAACTCAAGACTAGCAGCCCAACCAACAATAATACACAACGACATAATTCATATCATTTCAACAAGGAAATTTCAAGACTTTCATTACCACACATAAAGCTATAAAACTTCATCATGAGGCATTTCCTTCTAACAACACACATGAGCTCAACATAATTTACATAAGTCAGTTAGAACAATGTTCACATATCAACATGCCACAACTTCTCACTAAGACTCACCATGTCAAATGCACAACCTAATAAGTCAAACAAACTAAAAGACAAAATTTAGAGTTTTATGCGCCAAATTCACTATAAATTACTGTAATGTGATTCAAAATGCACTTTTTCCAAGACATCACCAAAAACAAAGAAAATTCAATTTCTACTCATATTTATATTATTAAATAGAATGACTAACCTTAATTATAAAAATGATAAGGGTAACTGGACTTCATGTCAGCCTTGGCCTCCCATGTTGCACCCTCAACTAGGTGATTTTCCATAACACTTTTATCGACACCACTTCCTTATTCCTCAACTTCTTGACTTGCTTATCAATAATTTGAACCAAACATCATCATAAGAGAGGTTATCCTTGACACCAAGTCCCTCAATAGGAAGAATAGACTTTGGATCACCAATACAATTTTTAAGCATGGAAACATGGAAAATCGGATCAACCGAACAAATTCACTAGGAAGTTTCAATTCATAGGCAACCTTACCAACTCTTTACAAGATTTCATACCGACCCACATAACGAGGACTCAACTTCCCTTTCTTGCCAATTCTAACCACCCCCTTCATAGGTGATATTTTGAAATACACCTTATCACCTTCTTCAAACTCGAAATCCCTTCTCCTATGATCGGCATAAGAATTTTGCCAACTATAGGCCGTTTGCAACTGCTTCCATATGATATGAACCTTTTTCCAAAGTCTTATAAACCAGATCGGGACCAAGAAGAGAAGGCTCTCTCACTTCAAACCATCCAATAGGATACCTACACCTCCTACAATACATAGATTCATAGGGAGCCAAGGAAATGGATGAATGAACGACTATTATAAGCAAACTCCACCAAAGGCAAATGTTTATCCCAATTTCCGTTGAAATCAATGATAAAATCCCTAAGCATGTCCTCAAGGGTTTGAACAGTACGTTCTGCTTGACCATCCATTTGGGGATGCAAAGCGGTACTGAAATTCACCTTAGTTCCCAGCCCTTTTTGGAAAGACCTGCAAATCCTAGATGTGAATTGCGCGCCCCGATCCAAATGATGGATAACGGTATACCATGACGACACACAATCTCATCTATGAAGATCCTAGCATAATATTCCGCCAAATAAGTAGACTTGACGAGAATAAAGTAAGCGGACTTGGTCATCCTATCAACAACCACCCATATAGAATCATATGACTTTTATTTCCGATGTAAACACACTACAAAATCCATATTGATGTCTTCCCATTTCCAAGTATGAACTTGGATTGCTTTTAGTAAGCCACCCGGCTTTTGATGTTCGACTTTTACTTATTTGCAATTCGAACACCTAGCAACAAACTCCGCTATGTCATTATACAAACTTTCCAACCAATACACTTCCCTAAACTCATAGAACATTTTTGTTGAACTCGGATGAATTGAGTAGCGCAACCCATGTGCTTACTCAAGGATCCAGTCCCTCAACCCATCTTCATTGGGAACACACAATCTCCCTTGGTACCTTAACAGACCATCCCTCCCTAAGGAGAATGATTCATTTAATTTACCGAGAACCCATTCTTTGTACTCCATCAATGGTTGATCAAGGTGTTATTTGGACATCACCTCAACTACCAATTATAACTCGGAGTTATTATAAAACACAAAATCACCATCCGAAGAATCTTTTAACCTCACACCCAACCTAGACAACCTATGTACATTCTTCACTAGGTCTTTCTTGGCTTCGTCAATGTTGAATACACTACCCATAGTCATACGATTTAGGGCATCCGCAACCACATTAGCCTTGTCGGGATGATGGAGGACACTCATGTCTTAATCTTTCAACAATTCTAACCACCTTCATTGTGTCACATCCCAAAACCACACCCTAGAAGTTAGGATCAATCTCGGATTGCAACCGGCGTACCTGACCTCTCGGAGGTCTTATACAAGCCCTTACATATCATTCATCACATAAATATAGTGAAAAGTAGTGCGTAGTTAAAACTTCTCACGAAACATAACATAGTCTTTAAATATCGTTTTCATATAAATCAATAGGAGATACTAAGTCTCAATCGCATCAGATTAAGATACGAGAATACTTGGAACACGGCCCATACAAAATACTAATGTAGATATACTTGGTGTATTTCAATACTTCTATAAGAAACATAAAAGACATATATTCCCTCGAGTCAAATGAGGATATACTTCAACTACTATTGAACGAAGCTACGGTCCAATTCTTCACTTCCCAAAAGCTCCTTACCTACCAAGAATTATATGGATAGATCAAAACATGGAGTTAGTACAACCACATGTACTAAGTATGGCATTATGCATAAAAATAATGAAAACGGATTTTTGTTTGATATATGCATCTTTTTATATAAAAATATTATTATAATCATAAGAACAATATTTCACAACTTAGAAACACATAAGATAACATTTAAACAAAAAATCATAGTTTTAGAGATTACTTTACAGTGAACTCATTCACTGTCACATTGAATTACGTCACTATACAGTGAAGTTACTTATTCTTTACACTCATAGCTATCCTAAGATTCACTTAAGTCACAAAAAGAGGGACCACCCATACACCCTCTCTAGATGTGCCTAAACGACCCTTAATTATACTTATAATGGGTCACATACACACTTACGATGCATCATAAACATCAAGGTAAGATTCTTCTACCAAAGGTGACTCTAAGTCTCACTTGAGTGAGTAGTGAAGCGATCTCCCATACAATCCCTCACACACACACTGAAAAGATCCTATAGACTCCCTAGAATAGAATCATTCTCACTTAACACACCAGGACATCGATGATATGACATTCTACTTCAAAAGGCTATCAAAAGACCTACTTAAGTAAATCAAGAAGATAACTTCCATGATTGACCTCTTCAAGATTACTGAAATAGTCCTTAAGACTATCTAACCAAACATCTTCCCTAACTAGAGTTATTCAAAGATAAGACATGAAGAGATCAGCTCTGATGCCCTCATCAAACTTTAGCTAAGGAATCCTTAAGTCACACTAGATTAGGTACTTATTCATTTACATACTTCTTAACATAAGACATTATTTCATTAGTTCATGAAGACTCATACATCACATAAAGTACATTCATGTAATGGTCTTAGATAAGACCTAGGAACTCCAAGTAACACCTTCAAAGTCTATTGTGCAATTTCTAGATAGTGTCCCATACCACCACCTAAACCTCATAAACTTCTGTAATGCTAATAGATGTTCCATATGATGAGAATATGCAATAACCTACATAGACCATGATAGGACGACATGGAATCGGTAGTTCTGTCCTACTCTGGTAAGGTTGTTCTACTTGCAAAGGGTAGAACTTAGACACATCCCATGTAGGCACATGGTTAAGGAATATGAAGGGTAATGCTTTGTAATCTAGTCTCAGTCTTTAACTAGAAGTACTTCCCTTAACGTACTCACTCAGTGCCAGCCTTCTTTTGCATAGACTAATTACCCATTAGTTCACATAAAAGGGTTCCTTAACAAGTTCATAACCCTATTACATTTACCCTACCAAAGAGGTCCTCATAAGGTTACCTTCCAATGGTGACAAAAAGCTCATGATGACTTTACTAATGATTAATATGATGCATTTCCATACAATTAACCTTAAGTCCATCATTCCTTTAATTTGAAGGATACCATTACGGCTTACGACTTCAACAATCTTAACACTAGCACTAAGTCAAGGTTTTCACATAAAAGAATCTCTTAAGTTCATTTATGGTCACATGCCATTCATACATTCAAGAATAAGAGTTTTAACATCCTCATTTAAGACATCACATATTCATAATCATATACATATCGAGCAAGGGACACAAGTCAACCAAGACAAAACATCACATACTTCACTTTTAACTTATAATGCAAATCATTCTAGAAGCACCTACAAACAAAGCTAACATCTTCAAGTCATCTTATATACTATAATAACATCATCAATGTAACCAATATATACTCATAGAGTCAAGTAGGAATAACCAATACTCAACACTAACACTATACACATAACGTCAAAGTCATAGTCTAATATAATCACCTAAGACAACATGAATAGAAGAATACACATATGACATCACATGTAAATATATATTGTCATGCTGAAAAACCCTCATACTACTTCAAATAGTTGCCAACAAACCGATGATAATCATATTGCATAAAGTAACACCGACAAGGCCACATCAACTACAAGTAAAACACATAAAACCGCCACCATAAGTTCACTATACAAATCACAATAGAATCGAAGTATAAATATCATCAAAATAAAAAAAAATAGTTAAGCATAGCCCCCACATCATCCTTAAAACTTCGATCCAAAGTCAACTTACTCAATTTGATAACACAACACACTTACCCAAGGTCGTGACCAACTATTCAACATAATAACTACAATAATCAATGAACTAGGTCAAATCAATGTAAATTAAATTAATCTAATATAACCTAGATATCAATTTACTACAATTATTACATCAATGAATAGACAACATAAAACTACTTAAGAATTCATCAACATTAGATCAAAATCAAATAACCCACAACTTAGTCAAAAACTAGGATTCATCCAATTCATGGGTTCATGGCTAGTTTAGGTTAAAATAATGAATATAACATCAATATAATCCATAATATACCTTTAAAAACAATTGATGCATGAACCCATGGTAGAATCATGAAATTGGACAATTAAACTTTGAAAACTTTAGAAAACATCTTGAGAATTGGGGCTCCTTGTTGAAGAGAGTTTCAAGGATAAAAATCTATACCTATTTGATGAAAATTCATCACTTTGATTAAGAATATCCACTCAAATCGTCACACCAAGCTCTTCCTTGATTTTGGACATCAATGGAGTCTTTGGGAGTTTCTAAGGGATTTCGGGGTTTTAGTTAAGAAGAATGAAGTCTTCAATGTGTTCTAGGAAATAAACACCTTTAAAGTACCCAAAAGACCCCTAATAAACCTCCAATACTCTTATTTGTATGTGGTGTGAAATTACAATATCACCCTTCAACTTAAAGTGAGAAACATGTAGGCCAGAGTAACCATCGAAGGGGCGTAGGTCCACTTACGAGTCATCCTGGCCTTCGTCGATGGGTTCAGATACTTGTAAATGGGATCATAGCTCTCCAGGGTAGGTCCCAAACGACACCCACCACATACGGGACGGCGACCAGGCTAATAGCCGTCGATTGCCATCCGTAGGTGGACTGCCTTTGGGCAGTTTTTTCCACCAACATGGGTCATCCTCAATGACCCTTGGTTGGTCCTTGGTGATGTTTTCCGGACATTTCCAACGCCAAAATTATCTTCTATGAGTTTATCATCTGTCATATCAATTTCACCAAAAACGAACACGTAAAACTTGACGAAGCATGCCTAGAAACACAAGGTCATTTCAAGGCACATCTTTCGAACGTCATGGACGTTCTTGGATATTTGTCCTCCAAACTCCACGAAACATGACACACTGCCCATACATGCTATAATAAATAATTGAAGGACCTTCAAACCTCATGAATCACACAAGACCACATAAAACCACATATGAGGATTATATGAGACTTAATCGTCGAACGTCTTGGTCGTCCCTTGACGTTTGACTTCCAATTCACCTAAACCCTTAGACACTGCCTCTATACCATATATAGACTTATTTAGGACCTTATACCTTGCAGAAACAAATGTTAGGCTATAATTCACCTAAGCCATTTTTGCGGTATTACAATCTCGCCCACTTGGACAACATTCATCCTCGAATGATACTTGCCACTCTCCGAACACCTCCAAGAATAGAGATTCAACTAGCAGATAATAAACAAACCATAAAATAAAATCAAGAAGAAAATGTCTATTTCACATAGTCAAGAGATTCACAACACAACAAGAAACTAGAAGACAATTTTGTAACTCATTATGCTACAAAACACACATGCTTCATTCTAAATAACGAAAACTCATTTTATATTAAATATCACGCCTATGTAAATCAATTCTAACCATATTGCAACAATTTTATACTAAAGAGTCAAACAGTCAATTTTCCAAAATTTTTACAATAAATTGTTTTAATGCGACACTGATTTTACCAATTTTTCAAAAATGCGTCTTTTAGCCAATTCATGATATAAACATGATAATATGAAAAGTAACATCATATAAACACATCTTATAATATAATCATAACTTCACAAGATAGACAATGCAAGAAGTTAATGAAATTCAATGTCAACCAAACACCTAAACAGGATGCACATGCAACAACTTCTAAGACTTTCTATCCTATCTACTAACCATACTCCCCCACTTAGAAGGACCTCATAATACAACAACATAAAGAGAACTTACCAACATATTCATCACTCTAATCCGGCTTCTTCCCTCTAGACTAGAGTGCATAAAAACGCCTCTTTGTTGGATCATCATCCTTTGGAACACTAGGAGCAACTTGCTTACCCTTTCTTCCTCTAGAAGCAATCATAGGAAAATCTTTCAGTTTGTGTCCTTCCTTACAACAACCAAAGCAACTCCCAGTACCCAATAGACACTCATCATAGTGTTTCTTACCACATTTGGCAAAAGTAGGTTTTACCTTTCGAGAACTACCTCCTTTCTCCAATTTCACCCTAACACCCTTTGGCTCTTCTTGAGTTTGAGCCCTCTTCTTAACCTAGTGTGCTCTTGGTCATTAGCACCACTCCTTTTCAAAGTTATAGCTATCATCCTTAGTTTATACTGTTCAATCGATTGTGCATACACCATGAGTCTAGCTAGGGTCATATTATCATGTAGTATAGCAGTACAACATTCCATCACTAAGTCGGCTACACCCGTCACAAAATGACTCATTTCATATCTTGGATTTGACACAAGAGAAGGGGCATTCCTAGACAAAGTTGAGAATTTCAAAGAGTACTCCTCAACACTCATATTGCCTTGCTTAAAATTGATAAACTCCTCCACGTTAACTTGTCTCCTCTCTCGGGGAAAGTACTTACCAAGAAAAGCTTCCTTAAATTCTTCCCACTTAATAGGACCCGATTACTCCAGCCTATTGTCCTTCCATTGAGTGTACCATATTTGAGAAACATCCCTCAATTGATACGAAGCCAAATCCTCCTTCTCCATAGATGTAAACCCCATAACACTCAACACCTTATACACCCCATTGAGAAACTCTTATGGATCCTCTTCCACTTTATATCCAAGAAATATTGAAGGATTCATCATCACAAAATCTCTCAACCTAGATGTCATAGTGCTCTCTACAACATTCCCCCTAGGCATCATACTCAAATTAAATTAAGTAGTCACGACTCAAGCTAAAGCAAGCAAAGCCTCTCTAATTTCCTTATTAGTCAAATACGGATGAACCACCGGCACCTCATTACCTCCTTCTATATTAGGGATATGATCACCTTGGGAAGGCACTTGAACACCTTGAGCACCTTAGACACCTTTCCCATCTTTAGGAACTTGCTCAACTTTCTCAATTTGAGGAGGAATCTCCTCCTCATCCTCTCCTCTTCCAACCTTCTAGCGGCTATCCTTCTAGTATTCATATCCTAGAAACACAAGGAAACACATTAATAAGGATACTCATAATATTTACTCTACCGTACAACATAGGAGAAGAAAAGAAGGGAAACTCTATAGTCTTATATCCTCTTTCCCATAGATGTTTCGCGACTCACACCGATAGTCAAGACTCTACTAGATGTGACTTGATGTGACTTTTTGATTCCTAAAACTACTTTCACAAACGTGGCTCTGATACCAAGCTTGTCACATCCCGAAACCACACCCTAGAAGTTACGGGCAATCTTTGATTGCAACCGGCATACTTGACCTCTCGGAGGTCTTATACAAGCCCATACATACCATTCATCGCATAAACATAGTGAAAAATAGTGCGGAATTAAAAGTTTTTAGGAAACATAACATAGTCTTTAAAAATCTCTTGCATATAAAGTAAGAGGAAATACTATGTCTCAATCTCATCTCTTTAAGACACGAGAATACTTGAGACACGGCCCATACAAAATACAAATATAGAAATACTTAGTCTATTGCAATACTTCAATAAGAAACATAAAAGATATATATGCCCTCAAGTCAAATGAGGACATACTTTACTTCAAATGATGCTACGGTTCAAGTCTTGACCTCCCAAGAGCTCCTCACCTACCAAGAACCACATAGATAGATAAAAACATGGAGTTAGTACAACCATATGTACTATGTATGACATTATGCATAAAAATCATGAAAACAGACTTTTATTTGAAATATGCATCTTTCATTTAAAAATAATATTATAATCATAAGAACAACACTTAACAACTTAGAAACACATAACATAACATATAACAAAAAATCATATTTTTAGATATCTCTTTAAGGTGAACTCATTCACTTTTACAGTGAATTACTTCATTGTTCAGTAAAGTTACTTATTCTTAACTTTATACACCCCTTAGCATATAATCTTATTATTTAAAGCTATCCTAAGATTCAGTTATGGTACACTAAGACAGACCTCTCATACGCCTTCTCTAGATGTACCTAAAAGACCCTTAAGATTACTTATAATGAGTCACAAAGGCACTTACGAAGCATCATAAACAACAATGTAAGATTCTTCTACCAAAGTTGACTCTAAGTCTCACTTGAGTGAGTTCTGAAGCGACCACTCATACAAACCCTTACACACACACTTAAGAGATCCTATAGACTCCATAAAATAGAATCATTCTCACTTAACACGCCAACACATAGATGATAGGACATTCTCCTTTCAAAGGATATCTAAAGAACTACTTAAATAAATCTAGACGATATTGTCCATGATTGGCCTCTTCAAGATTAACTAAATAGTCCTTATGACTACCTAAGGCTTAGATCAAGTCCACAACACCAAACATCTTCCCTAAATAGAGTCATCCTTAAGACTTCAAAAGATAAGACATGAAGAGATCATCTCTTATGCCCTCTTAAGACTTTATCAATGGAATCCTTAAGTCACTTTAGATTAGGTACTTATTCATTAAAATACTTCATAACATAAATCATTTGTTCATTAGTTCATTAGTTCATTAAAACTCATACATCACATAAATGACATTCAAGTAATGGTCTTAGACAAGACTTAGGAAATCCAAGTAACACCTTCAAAGTCTATTGTGCAATGTCTAGATAGTGTCCCATACCACCACCAAAACCTCATAAACATCTAATGCTAATTGGTATTCCATATGATGAGAATAGGCAATAGCAACATAGACCATGATAGCAAGAAATGGAATCCGAAGTTCTATCCTACTCCGATAAGGTTGTTCTACTTGCCAAGGGTAGAACTTAGACACATACCATGTAGGCACATGGTTAATAAATATGAAGGGCATGCTTTGTAATCTAGTCTCACTCTTTAACTAGAACGACTTCCCTTACCATACTCACTCGGTGCTAGCCTTCTTTCTCATAGTGTAATTTACACATTAGGTTCACATAAAAGGCTTCCATAACAAGTTCAAAACCCTATTACATTTACCCCTCTAAATATGTCCTCTTAAGGTTACCTCCCAATGGCGACAAGAAGCTCATGATTTCATTATTAAGGATTAATATGATGCCGTTCTAACCAATTAACCTTAAATCCATCATTCCTTTATCTTGAAGGATACCATTACGACTTACGATTTCAACAATCTTAACTTTACATCTAAGTCAAGGTTTTCACAAAAAAGACACTCTAAAGTTCATTTATGGTAACACGCCAGTCATACATTCAAGAATAAGAGTTTTAACATCCTAATTCAAGACATCGCATATACATAATCATATAAACATCAAGAAAGGGACACAAGTCAACCAAAACAAAACATCAGATACTTCATTTTTAACTCATAATGCAAATCTTTCTAGAAGCACCTAGAAACAAACCAAACATCTTCAAGTCATCTTATATACTATCATAGCATCAAAAATTTAACCAATAATGACTCATACGGTCAAGTAGGAATAACCAAGACTCAACCCTAACATTATACACATATTATCACTAAGTCGGCTACAACTGTCACAAAACGACTCATTTCATCTCTTGTATTATACTCAAGAGAAGGGGAATACCTACACAAAGTAGAGAATTTCAAAGAGTACTCCTCAACACTCATATTGCTTTGCTTGAGATTGATTACCTCCTCCACCTCAAATTCTCTCCTCTCTCGGGGAAAGTACTTACAAAGATAAGCTTCCTTAAATTCTTCCCACTCAATAGGACCCGATTCTCCGGCCTATTGTCCTTCCACTGAATGTACCATATTTGATAAACATCTCTCAATTGATACGAATCCAACCACGCCTTCTCCCTAGATGTAACTCGCGTAGCACTCAACACCGTATATACCTCATCGAGAAACTCTTGTGGATCCTCTCCCATCTTAGACACAAGAAAGAGAGGAGGATTCATCCTCACAAAATCTCTCAACCTTGATGTCATAGTGCTCTCTACAACATTCTCCCTAGTCATCATACTTAAATTCACTTGAGTAGTCACGGCTCAAGCTAAAGCAAACAAAACCTCTCTTATCTCTTGATTAGTCAAATCTAGATGAACCACTAGCAGCTCATTACCTCCATGTACATTAGGGATATGATCACCTTGGGGAGGCACTTGAGAACCTTGAGCACCTTGGACACATTTCCCATCTTGAGGAACTTGTTCAACTTAAGGAGGAATCTCCTCATTTATCCTCTCCTCTTCCAACCTTCAAGCGGCCATCCTTCTACTAGTCATCTCCTAGAAATACAAGGAAACACATTTAGAAGGATGCTCATAACATTTACTCTACCACACGACATTAGTGTATAAAAGAAGGGAAACTCTATCGTTCTATAACCTCTTGCCCATAGATGTGTCACGACACACAACGATGGTAAAGACTCTACTAGACGTGACTTGATGAGATTTTTCAATTCCTAATACTTCTTTCACAAACCTAGCTCGAATACCAAGCTTGTCCCATGCCGAAACCACACACTAGAAGTTGTGGGCTATCTCGGATTGCCACTGGCGTATATGACCTCTCGGAGCTCTTATACAACCCCTTACATATCATTCATTGCATAAACTTTGGGAAAAGTAGTGCGAAATTAAATTTTTTCATGAAACCTAACATAGTATTTAAAAATACCTTTCATATAAAGAAATAGGAAATAGTAAGTCTCAATCTCATCACCTTAATACACGAGAATACTTGGGACACGACCATACAAAATACTGATATATGGAAATAATTAGTCTATTGGACTACTTTAGTAAAATATCATAAAAGACATATATGCCCTCAAGTCAAATGAGGACATACTTAAACTTCTCTGGAACGATGATACGGTCCATGTCTTCAGTTACCAAAATCTCCTCACCTACCAACCACCACATAGATAGATAAAAGCATAGAGTTAGTACAACCATATGTACTAAGTGTGACATTATGCATAAAAATCATGAAAACAGACTTTTATTGGAAATATGCATCTTTTCATTTGAAAATCATATTTTAATCATAAGAACAACATTTTACGACGTAGAAACAAATAAGCTAACATTTAAACAAAAAATAATATTTTTAGAGATCACTTTACAGTGAACTCATTCACTGTTACAGTGAATTACTTCACTATACAACGAAGTTACTTATTCTTCACTTTACACACCTCTTAGCATGTAATCTTCTCATTTAAATCTATCCTAAGATTCACTTAAGTCACACAAAGAAAGACCGTCCATACACCCTCTCTACATTTGCCTAAACGATCCTTAAGATTACTTATAATGAGTCACAAACAAACCTACGAAGCATCATAAACATCAACCTAAGATTCTTCTACCAAAGGTGACTCGAATTATCACTTGAGTGAGTTGTGAAGAGACCTCCCATCCAATCCCTTACACACAAACATAAGAGATCCGATAGACTCCCTAGAATCGAATCATTCTCACTTAACACACCAACACATAGATTATATGACATTCTCTTTCCAAAGGCTATCAAAAGACCCACTTAAGTAAATCAAGAATATATCGTCCATGATTGACCTATTAAAGATTACCTAAATAGTCCTTAAGTCTACCTAAGGCTTAGATCATGTCCACAACACCAAACATCTTCCCTAACTAGAGTATCCTCAATAATTCCAAAGATAACACATGAATAGATCATCTATTGGGCCCTCTTCACACTTAAGCTAAGGAATCCTTAAGTCACTTTAGATTAGGTACTTATTTATGTACATACTTCTTAACATAAGTCATTAGTTCATTAGTTCATTAAGACTCATACATCACATAAAGGACATTCAAGTAATAGTCTTATACAAGACCTAGGAACTCCAAGTAACAGCTTAAATGACTATTGTGCAATGTATAGACAGCGTCCCATACCACCACCTAAACCTCATAAACGTCTTTAATGGTAATAGGTATTCCATATGATGAGATTAGGAAATAACTGACATAGACCATGATAGCAAGGCATGGAATCCGGAGTTCTATCAGATTCTTTTGAGGTTGTTCTACTTGCCAAGGGTAGAACTTAGACACATTCCATGTAGGCACATGGTTAAGGAATATAAAGGGTATCATTTTTAATCTAGTCTCACTCTATAAATTGAACTACTTCCCTTACCGTACTCACTCGGTGTAAACCTTTTTTCTTATAGAGTAATTCACACATTAGGTTCACATAAAAGGGTTCCATAACAAGTTCATAACCCTATTACATTTACCCTACCAAAGAGGTCCTTTTAAGATTACCTTCCAATGGTGACAAGAAGCTCATGATGACTTTCCTAAGGATTAATATGATGCCGTTCCATCCAATTAAACTTAAATCCATCATTCCTTTACTTTGAAGGATACCATTACGTCTTATGACTTCAACAATCTTAACATTACCACTAAGTCAAGGTTTTCACATAAACGACTCTCTTAAGTACATTTAAGGTCACATCCTATTCATACTTTCAAGACTAAGAGTTTTAACATCCTAATTAAAGACATCACATATTCATAATCATCTATACATAAAGCAAGGGACACATGTCAACGAAGACAAAACATCACATACTTCACTTTTAACTCATAATGCAAATCATTGTAGAATCACATAAAAACAAACCTAAAATCTTAAAGTCATATTATATACTATCATAACATCATCAATTTGACCAATATATACTCATATAGTCAAGTAGGAATAACCAAGACTTAACCATAACACTATACACATAATGTCAAAGTCATAGTTTAACATGATCACCTAAGACAACATGAATAGAACAATACATATATGACTTCACATGTAAATAGATATTGTGATGCTTCACTTAATCAAACTACACAAACACTCAGATTACTTCAACTAGTTTCCAACAAAGCCATGATCATCATATTGCATAAAGTAACACCGACAAGACCACATCAATTAAAAGTAAAACACATAACACCGCTAACATAAGTGGACCATACCAGTCATAATAGTATCAAAGTATAAATAACATCAAAATAAAGGAAATAGGGCACCATACCCCCACATAATCCTGAACACTTCCATCCAAAGTGAACTTACTAAATTTGATAACACAAGACCCTTACCCAAGGCCATACCCAACAATTCAACATAAGAACTACAATAATCAATGAACTAGGTCAAATATATGTAAATTCATCAATATAATATAACATAGATATTAATTTATTATAATTCTTAAATCAATGAATAGACCACATAAAACTACAAAAAAAATTCACCTACATTATATAAATATCAAATGACCCACAATATAGTCAAAAACTACAGTTCATCCAATTCATGGGTTCATAGGTAATTTAGGTTAAAGCACCAATACAACATCAATCTAATCCATAGTAGACGTTTAAAAATAATTGATGAAAGAACCCATGGTAGAATAATGAAATTGGACAATTCAACTTTGAAAACTTTAGAAAACATCTTGAGAATTGGGGCTCCTTTATGAAGAGAGTTTAAAGGATAAAAATCCATACCTCAATGATGATACTTCTTCACTTTCATGAAGAATCTGCACTCAAATCGTCACACCAAGCTCTTCCTTGATTTTGGACTACAATGGAGTCTTTCGGAGTTTCTAAGGGATTTTGGGGTTTTGATTTAGAAGAATGAAGTCTTCAATGTGTTTTAGTCTTATAAACACCTTTAAAATACCCAAAAGACCCCTAATAAACCTACAATACTCTTATTTTGAAGTGGGGCAAATTTACAATATCACCCCTCAATTTACAGTGAGACAGTACGTAGGCCACAGTGACCATCGATGGTCGCCCATCGATGGGGCGTAGGTCCACTTATGGGCCGTCTTGTCCTTCATCGATGATTTTAGAGACTTGGAAATGGGAGATTAGCTCCCCAGGCTAAGTCCCAAATGATTCCCACCACCTACGGTGTGTTGACCAGGCCACTGGCCATCAATTGCTATCCGTAGGTGGACACTGCCTTTGGGCAATTTTGGTCACCAACATGGGTCCTTCCTCAAGGACCCTTGGTTGGTCTCTGGGGATCTTTGCCCGAATGATTCCAATACAAACATGATTTTATATGATTTTATCAGCTCTCACATGGATTTCACCCAAAAGTAACACATAAAACTTGACGTAACATGCCTAGACACACAAGGTCATTTCGAGGCACATCTTTCGAACGTCATGGACGTTCTTGGACATTTGACCTCCAAACTCCATGAAACCTGACACACTGCCTATACATGCTATAATAACTCAGCTAAGGACCTTGAAACCTCATGAACCACACAATAGTACATAAAACTACATATGAGGCGCAGAGGTGACTTAGTCGTCCAACGTCTTGGTTGTCCCTTGACATTTGACTTCTAATGCGCCTAAACCCTTATACACTGACTCTATACCATATAATAGACTTATTTAGGACCATAGAACATGATGACAACAATGTTAGGATTTAATTCACCTAATTCATTTTCGGGGTCTTACACATTGTTGGAGATTCAACTCCTTTTGGGTAAACACACATTGGAAACTCTTATAGTCGGCAAAGACATCAATATGAACTCCATACAAGTAATCCCTCCATATTTTTAAGGCAAACACCACTGCCGCTAAATCAAGGTCATGAGTTAGATAGTTTCTCTCATGTACTCAATTCGCCTAGAAGCATAGGCTATCACTTTCCCATGTTGCATAAGCACACACCCCAAACCTACTCGGGATGCGTCACAATACATAACAAAATCCGTTGTACCCTCCTATAAGGTCACACTGGAGCGGAAGTAAGCCTCTCATTCGACATTTGGAAGCTTTTCTCACATGCCTCCGACCACTCAAATTTCTTATTCTTTTGGGTCTAAGAAGTCAAGGGAGATTCAATGGATGCCAAACCATCTACGAACCTCCAATAATAACCCTACAAACCTAAGAAACTCCTAGTATCTATTGGAGTCAATAGTCTAGGCCAATTTTTCACCGCCTCTGTTTTCCTTGGATCAACTTCAACTCCCTCACTACAGATGATATGACCAAGGAATGTCACCGACATTAACCAAAACTCATACTTTATATATTTGTCAAAGAATTGATGTTCCTTAAGGGTTTGAAATACCACCCTAAAATGACCCATGTGATCACTCTCATATTTCTAATATACCAAGATGTCGTCAATGAACACAATGTCAAATGAACTCATAGTGCTCATACCTGGTTCGCAATGCCGTCTTTGTTACATCCTCACCTCTAACCCTAAGTTGGTGATACCCCAACCTCAACTCAATCTTAGTAAACTAGCTTGCCCTTAAAGTTGATCAAACAAGTCTTATATCTGGTAGAGAGGATACTTGTTCTTTATGGTGACCTTATTGAGTTGGCGGTAATCAATACACATTCTTAAAGACCCATCCTTCTTCTTCACAAAAAAAACCGGAGCACCCTATGGAGAAGTACTAGGTCTTATGAAGCCTTTGTCAAGTAAATCCTTGAGTTGTGCCTTCAACTCTTTCAATTCGGTCGGACCCATCCGATAAGGAGGAATTGAAATAGGATTTGTATACCGTAGCAAATCAATACCAAAATAAATTTCCCGTTCAGGAGGAATACCGTGGAAGGTCATTACGAAAAACCTCCTAAAATTCACTCACTAAGGGACTGACTCAATGGGAGGAATTTAAGAGTCTAGATCTTGGACTATTTCAATATGGCAAAGACAACCTTTACAGATCATTTTGCACACTTTTAGAGAAGAGATTATACGACCTCTAGGAATATAATTTCCCCCTTTGCACTCAACAATGGGTTCATTTGGAAAGTTAAACCTCACCACCCATGTCTTACAATCAGTAGAAGCGAAGCAAGCATGCAACCAATCCATACCCAATATAACATCAAAATCAAGCATAACGAGTTCTACTAGTTCAACATAAGAAACTCCATTGGGAAACATTATAGGACAATTTCTATACACCCTTTTTGCGACAACTAACTCAACCACAGAATTAGACACTATAAATGGTTCATGCAAAATATCGGGTAAAATATCAATCTTTTTGGATACTAGAGGCGCAAAAAAGGATAAAGTAGCTCCAGGATCAAGTAAGGAATATACATCAATAGAGAAAACTTTCAACATATCGGTAACAATGTCGGAAGAAGTCTCTTGCTCACCCCTAGAGCGGAGAGCATAGAAGCGGTTCTTCTTTTAAGCCTCATTTGAACCACTTGCTTGATCTTGACCACCCTTTTCTTGCCCCTTTATATTAGGGCAATCCCAATCCTTGTGACCACTCTTCCCACGACTAAAACTATTACCTGTTTCAACCAAGTAGTCAGCAAAAATGACCCTTTCCGCACTTTGCACATGTAGGCTTCTCATATGGTGAGTATCCACTCCTTCCATTTTGAGCTCTCAGTTTAATAACCTTATCATCTCGAACCTTAGGGAAGTTGGATGTAACTTGATAAGAAACCCGCTTATTAAATGTAGGCTTGTCTTATATCTCAAGCATATTCTTTGAAGAACCCCCATCAAAAGATTATTCCCTCTTGGCATATCTACTCTTCTTCCTAGCCCTTGCCTCTTCCACATACCTGTCATGTACCATAAGACGAGAAATGTTCAAGTTGTCATGTAACATAGCCAAATGACACTCCTCTTGCAAATTATTCAACATCCCGTGACAAAGCAGGTCATTTCATCTCTAGGATCGGAAACCAAAGAAGGAGCATATTTTTACAATTTTGTGAATTTCAAGGAGTATTCATGAGCACTCAAACCTCATTGGCAAAGGTTGAAAAACTCACCACTTAATCCTTCCTCATCTCCCTAGGAAAGAACCGATCTACAAAAGCCTCCTTAAAGATCTCCCAAGACAACGAATCACCTCTCAAAGACCTATTATCTCTCCATTGCACAAACCATGCTTGAGACACATTCTTGAGTTTATAAGTGGACAATTCGGCCTTTTCACTTGTGGAAAAACCAATAGCCAAAAGCGTCTTATAGACTTCATCGATGAATTCTTGGGGGGTCTTCCTCAACCTTAGACCCGTAGAAGGTAGGATGATTCATTCGAGTGAAGTCCCTTAGATGGAAAGCCATAGTAGTGACTTGCTGATAAGGACAAGGTACAACCTCCCGTTTGGCATGGGCCTTCATAGATTAGCTTGAATAGTTGCGAATTGAGCCAATTGGTTGACGGCAGACCTTATATCTCTATCTGTCAAGGGTGGAGGATTGACCGGAGCTTGTTCCATATTAGCATCTTCTTCATGTGGAGGAACTTGTTCACCAAGGGGAGGAGCTCCGTCATTGGCAATTTCCTCTTCAAGTCTTCGTGTAGCATTCCTTCTAGTGTTCATTTTTACTATAATCACACCTATAGGATTAGATGCAAAAGCACACCATAGAATACTCTAATGGCACAATATAAGATTTTTAAGAAAATGAGATTTTCCTAAGCACAAGTAGGTTCCTATCCATAAGTGTGGCGCACTAAACAATTATGAACACGAACTTACATAGATGCTGTTGAGAGAGACATTGAATCTAAGATAGTTCAATCTCATGCTTTGATACAAAGTTTGCCACATCCGGGTTTACCCCCCGGACTAGCCTCTTAGTTTACATCGTCACATTCATAAGTCAAATTTAGCTGAAAATTTAAAACTTTTATTACTTCTACTTGGAGGTTTACAAAGACCTCAACATACACATAATATATATATAGATTATACATAGACCCTTCATGTAGGGAGGTTACATATACTTCTACTTTTATTGCGAATATACATATACATAAGATAGAACATAGTCTTAAGGATTGTCTCATCTCATACCATCTAAATGATTATAGAAATTTTGGCATTCCCTTACATCAATGTAAAGAAGCTACATATAGGCTTATACAAATCGTACTCAAATGAAGATGCAATGAACAAAAGAGTCTTAGAAAAATAAAGCAACTCCATAAGCAAGATACTGGCATAGCCCTCGGAAAGTGAACACCTACTCACTTGGATGGTAGAGAATATCCAAGTCATCTTTAAGTCGTCTCGAATGAGCCTTCAATGATCGGAACCTAAAATGTTTGGGAAAAAAGAAGAAAATGGGGTTAGTACGCCACTTGTACCAAGTATGAGACCATATGCACATATAAGATCAGATCTGTTAAAAGGGACATTTAGTTAAACCATGCTATTTTGCCCTTTAAAAATCCTATGCAAAACCAATCAAGTCACACCAACAAGCATAGCATGCTTAGCAACTAAACCAAGAAATATGCATATCAACATACTTGAACCCATAATCTAATACAACCTTATCATCAAGGAATGACATCACCAGCATGAATAATAATTAATCATATCATAATAGGCAAGACGATTACTCACGAATCCTCATCAAGTCAACAAGTGCAATGACCAAGCAAAGCCCTATAACCCCACTCAATCATGTAGTCCAAACAAGAAACCATTACTAATGTCTAAC
This sequence comes from Solanum pennellii, assembly GCF_001406875.1. Taxonomy (NCBI): domain Eukaryota; kingdom Viridiplantae; phylum Streptophyta; class Magnoliopsida; order Solanales; family Solanaceae; genus Solanum; species Solanum pennellii. The sequence continues at coordinate 11,330,596 of NC_028643.1, read as the reverse complement.
TTCACATAATAGACCCTTTAAGGACACATAACATCATACTTTAATAGTACAACCCAATTCCATGTTCAAGAGAATCATCATCATAATATAATACCATTTATATTGTAGCATCAACATAGTATCATGATATACATTATTATAATATGCATATATAATATAAACGCCCTAAAGCTTCCATCAAAACAAACTTAGTGCAATGCATATGTAAATTCCCATACCCCTACCTAAGATAAGTCAAACCTCTCAAGTTACCTTAGTTAGTTTATTCTTCGTTTCTTTATATTAGTTCAAGGAATAGTTTCCTTAACCGACATAGACCCAAAGGACTAAGTGTGGAATCCGGTGTTGTAAAACCTTACACCGATGGAATGTGGTCTACCGGCCAAAGTAAAACCAAACATAAATGTATCTTTCTAGGTGGATCCTGCAACTAGTTTTCCTATGGGGGCAATATATTTCAAGAACTAAGAGATCGGTACATTCCCTCTTCATACCACTTGAGAATTGGGGCCTCCTCTCATGGTAATATATTGTATGAGTATTCCTCTTTAGGAAGTCAGCACCACATATAGAACTATAGGATGAACCTTCCTATTTGGGAAGTAATCACCTCCCATTGTCAAGTTCACTCGGTGCTAAGGTAAGTCCCTTTATTGAAATTCCTTTAAGTCTATATTAACAATCATAACTTCATTTAAGTCATAGGGTCTAGCCCTTGTATAATCATCATCTTCATAACTCAATAATAATTGCAAGAGTATAGTCCTTCATCACAATTCATATAAGTGAGATTAGCACATTAGCATTTCATATCATAATAATGCACATTGATAGTCATTACCATCCTTATAACACATACATGTTAATCAAACTCACAACATAGTCAAGATATTTCAATTCAACATCATACCACCCTATCAATCCTAACTTAAGGACTACTCCAACATAACATCATGACTTAACAATAATTAAACACAATTGGAAGTAAAAGATAGAGATCATAAGACTTACCAAGTCTATTTCATAGTTAATCATTTAGCTCTTACCATAAAACCTCAATTCAATCCAATTTAGCGGTACCACATCATAATTCAATAATCAACATGATAACAAGGCTAGAAGAGTCACTACACCACAATTAAATACTAAATCAAAGCTTATTAAGACAAGATACTTAGGTCAATTCTCATAACTGAGATCACTTCTCAAGAACTAGTATGAAAGGATACAAATCATCCTAATTTCTTCATGATTAGAGTAAAAAAATCCTCTAAATGTAATTTAACTAGTAATCAAGTAAATTGTATGTATCCCAACTTAATTCACATCAAGATCAAACCTAGGGTTAAAGGTTAAGGATCTTGTTCTTCAATTTAGCGAAAACTATCACCAATTATCATAATCAAGTTAAAATAAATGTTAATCTATTCATTATGTCCTAAAGAAACCATAAACAGTTCAGTTCATAACGTCAAATTAGTAAATGGATGAAACCCACTTGAAAACCCAACTTTTAGAAATATTTTGGAGGAGCCCTTTTAGGAAACAAGTCTCAAAGGTGAATTAGATATCATACCTCAATGTTTGATGAAATTGAATGGTGAAATCATGCCTTTTTAGCACCCAAAACCTCCCCCTAGCTTTCCTTCAACGGTGTTTTCCAATAGAGAGAGAAACAATAGAGAAGGAAGAGAGTTTATTTTGTGAGATGTCTTTAGACTAATAAGGGTTTGTGTCTTTATATGGGGGGTTAATAATTATTAGACTCCCTTAAACCCATAATAACCACCTACCCCCCTTAACTAATTAAATGAACTATCTTAAAAACGGGAAGTAAATATTGACCCTCACAGACGGAACCCCATTGACGGGCTGTCTTTGAGTCAACGACTGGCCCCCCCTCCGTCCTACACACTCGTCATTATTGTCAGAGACTTGCGCAGGCGAGGGATCCATCAATTTGGCTAAGTGTCGGATGAAGTTTGGCATCGACGCCCCATCGCTCCACACACGAGCCGTTTTTTGCATTTCGTGGTTGCCTTTTGCGCAGACAGTGTTGCCTCCTACGTGCTAGTGTCCTCCTCAAGGGCCCTTTGTTGGTCATTGGGGATTCGTACCTAGATGTTTTGACCACGAATCATTTCAAACACATTTTATACACCCTTCCACCTAATTTCATGAATTTACGACTACTAAAAACTAGTCGAATAGGATATTGCACGCTAATATGTCTTGAACTAAATTTCCAAACGTCATGGACGTTCTTGGATGTCTTGGTTCCTAACATTCCTAACTCACCTATATTTATTAAAATAAATCTTAAAACAATGCTTAGACCACGTATCACCTTTGTTAGCCTTTAATACTCGTCTTGGATTTTCAAAATATTTCAAATTAAGTCTTCAATACCTCATCAATCCCTCACGTGGACTGCTTCCTCACTCTAATCGGCTATGACATTGGTCCAAGATTCCATGCATGGCTAGTGAGATCCTTCTTGCTCCTTGAAGACTCACAAGGACCATGCCCTTTTATGATACTGTTAAGGAAAGGTTCCATGAGGGTATTCCAAAGAAGGTGGGGTCTTTAACTCCTTGTGAAGCCTCACGTGGACTTTGCTAGTTTCCTTCACGAATAAGGCATTGGTCCAGCAGTACTTCTATTGGAAGTGAAGTCTTTCACAATCCTTGAAGCCTCACATAGATAAGGACCTTTGCCAACACAACGAAGGCAAAGTCCACTGGGGCTTTCTACGGGCAGTGAATCCTTTCACCCTATGTGAAGCCTCATTATAGAAGTATAATTGTAAAAATTAATGGGTGCTAATTTATGGTCCTCCTTAGAGATGCTTGGTTTGTCATTTTGGAGTCGTACCTTGAGGTTTAGCTCCTATAATGTTCATTATAAATATGGGAAGACATTTTACTACTTTAACCCCACCCATTATACTCAAAACTCACACATAATGCTTTAGTTTAACCTATTAATTTTCTAGGAGTTAGAATATGTAGTTTCATAATTAGGAATATAATCTCAAACGGATTAGGGACTTAATACTCAATAATGTTGAAGTCAATGATACTACTTTTCTCAATGATACTCAATTTATGGAGTTTTCATGCAATTATGGACATGAACAACTCAAATCAAGGATCTAAATAATAATGTATACAACTGAATAAGCTATTATCATTCTCATTTTTAGTTATGAGTATTGAAACAAAGTGCGGGTAATTTTAGAAGATCATCGAAAAGACTAAAACGAACTTTCTTACACTTTACTCTTGACTCTACCTCTAGTTTGAATTATAAATTCAAGTATATTGTTTATGATATATAGGCTTTCTTTATTAATTGATGATGTCTGGATAATTAAAATCAGGATAAAATTAAGATATGTTTTAAAAGTACTATGCGGGATGAACATTAGATGATCAACAAGGGAAGGCGAACTTGGGACAATCCTTGTGTAGGACGCCAGCTATACATCAATTTCAGCCCATTTCAGGAGCACTTCAAGCGTAGCGCACCATCCCTCCCTGTGCATTCGTGGAATGGTGCGCCAACCTTCCTGGAGCACCCGTGGTGCGTCGCACCACCACTTCTCCTTATTGTTTGAACATATTTTTGTTTTCAAATTCTGAACCTAATAAAACTACAATAGATTAATTTCTTCCAATAACTCTTAGATTAATATACCAAACATGGGAAAATGTAAACCTACTAAGATCATATTAAGCATAACCCTCAAACTCAAACCCTCGTCACAAGAACTCATCAAACTCCAATAATAATGATTGAAGAACGAAATGTCAAGAAAACTCATTTCATGGGCGAATTTGATAAAGAAACTCATATTTACTATGAGGGTGATGTTATAATTAAAAAATGGATGTGATGGCAATCATATTATCCTACAAAAAAATTCAGTCGAAATCCCAAAGAATTGATAAAATGAGGAAATAAAATTAAAATAGGAGTACAATAAGAATTACTATTACGAATAACATGTCAAATTAACTCAATCCCTAAACCTAGTTATCACGTGCACAAGCTTCTAATGTACATACTTAATTAGAAATAAGATAAGCAAGCATCAAATAACGTTATCATTCATGTAAAACGAAGTTCCGCTGAGTTGACAAACGTCTATCTCAATAATCTCCACAAAGATCCTCTTAAATGAAGAGAATATAAGGTATACAAAAATCCGAGCACGTAATATACAAAAATTTAGAATAAAGGTATGATTACCTAACAACATTGTACTCAACAAGTAAGATTATGAACACAAGCGAAGGGAACATATTAAGGGTACTCCATGAATCCCATATTAACCTCTAGAATTGTACACTCTATAGATCTGTAGGTCAATTAGAGCATTACATGGGAGTTCTAGAGTTTAACATGAGGAAAGTAGTAGATATGACTTCCTGTACTTTTAATGAAGGTTTCAGGGTTGAATGTCAAGATACGACTCTCCAAGAATCAACAAGGGTCCTTTAGGCGTACCCTCTAAATTTTCCTATGGAATTATCCACGATGAGGACCCAGGCCCCATAGGGGGATCCACGCCTCATGGGATCCACGGTTTGATGACCTGGTCTCGTCTGTCGGGCAATGTTTTAAGTCTTTTAAGTTAAGGACTTAAGAGAAGCTTCTATATATTTTAATACAAAGTGTCGGTGATGGATTACTAGAGAAAGTCTTTTAAAGTGAAGGTCTTTCGACATGTTTCCCAAGCTCAAGAAAGCGATCCATAATATTCAAGGATTTCCTATGTGAAGTTGTTATTCACGTTTATATAATAGATAGATTATTATTTTATGTTGTTAAGGATTGCGTCCCTATTCCACTCCGTTGATGTTGAGTCTAAAATGAAAAAAAAGGCTTAGAGTCTAACTATGTAGTATGAAATTTTATATATATATATAAAGTGATGATTCTATCATATGATATGCTATGAAAAGTTTTAAATGTTCCATTAAATTTCCTATGACAATATGATGAATGATGACTATGGGCTTGTATAAGACCTCCGAGAAGTCAAGAATGATATTCTACTTCTACGGGGTGCTCCCCGATCATGAAAAACGTGGTATCAAAGCTTGAGATTACAAAAAGTGGTCTTACAGTCTATAGTCTCACATTTCAATATCTAAAGAGTCTCGTTCATCGGTAGTGAGTCGAAAGTAATCTGAGCGGGAGCCTATCGGACGATAGAGTATTTCTTCTTCACTACTCTTGTGTTGTGCCATAGAACTTAACTCTATATGTTCTCTCTCTTATGTTTTCTTTCCCGGTTATCCTTAGATGTGATTGCTTTGCGGATGACGTCTCAATGCATAAGGCAGAAAAGGTGAGTTTTGATGCTTACCCTGGTTTTGTGGCTTAATGAGTAACTGTGAAGGTAAATATTTTATATTGCTGATGAGATGCCATTTATTGCTACATATGTGATTTATGAGAAATGAGCTATTAGGTTGAGAAATTTATGTCAATATATGGTTATAGCTTGTTAATAGTTGTTATGGTTAAATGGAGCCCTCTTGAGGAATGATGGAGTTGCCCTTGCTATTCATTGTATAGTTAAGGCCTCATGTGGTTGGGTAGCATGACCTAAATTTCTTGTTATGAGTTGCTCTAGAAAATAAACTTAGAGGAGTAGACATGCTTGAGGAGTACCTATTGAGTGATGGGTTAGTAAGATCCTTGGGATGAGATGATGAGTGAAGACGCTCAAAGATGTCGAACCTCCTTATGTGAGGAGTATGTTTGATTGGTCTTGACTTGCCTTGACCTTTGTGTTTATGGTCATGATGTGATTAGGCTTACCGCAAGTAGAGGGGGGGAGTTAATGTGTATAGATGGAAAGGTTTGTAGTGCCTTTAATAGTCCTAATTCAGTTCCCTTGAACTTCTCTATGTTGACAACCACTTTTAGGTACTGTCAATTAAAGGTGTGCATAATCTTAGATCCCAAAAGAGGGAAGATGTGCTTATTTATTACGGTTGGTGACCTAAGGTTCTCTTAAGGTTGAGATAATATGCTCTCAAGTAGGTTTACCCTTAGTGGGGGATGATGAGTTGAGTAGTAAGATTGTTGATATCCCTATTTTTTCCTCTTATTCTTACTCATGCTTGAAAAAAAACAGTTCCAAGTAGCTTCTCCATGACGGGAGTCTTGCATGGTGATTACAAATTGCATGTTCTACATATGTTTTGTATTTTTTAATGAACCTATGATATGCATGTTTGAAAGGGTCTTAAGATCATGAAAGAAGGATTTTTTATCTAATTCGCATATTTCTCATGTTGTTTTTCATCCTAATATGTGGAATGTGCATTTGACTTCATGAGTTGATGTAAGGAGCATGGTTGATGTCACTTATAAAGTGTGTTGTTTTGGCCCTACAATGAGAATTGGAAGCTCTTTTAAATGAGAAAAGATGAATCCTTTTTAAAATGTGTGACTTTTGTGACTTGGGAAGTGTTAATATGGGCTCACTCTTGAGAAGTGATGGTAGGTCTATCCAATGCCTTTGTGTGTGACTATGAATTGTATGATTTTCCCTGATTGGTGCATGTTTATGAAAACTAGTGTTATGCTAGAAATTGAAATAATGTGAGTAACTTCATATTGTTGTGATGTTTGTGGTGTGATTTACCATTTTGACTTATGAGCATGCTTTGGTTAAGAGTTGAGAATTTCTCATCAAAATGAATTGACCCTTGTGTATTAGTTGTATATGAAAGTTATGATGAAATGTTAGTATGTTGATAGAGTAGGATATTCCTCCTTAAACATAACAAAACATGGCATTGTTATATATTGCCTTGATGGTACTACGTCAAAATGATAAGGTCTTCTTCGATCTTCATTACTCATGCTCTATGTTCCTTTAGTATGAGGTGCTTATTTGCTTCTTTAGTAATGATAGTGAGCACTATTATGTGTTATTTAAATGATATTGCATATTCAGCTCTTCATGAAATGAAAAGTAAAGACCATGTCATGTTAAGGAGAAGGATGTTCCTCCTATGAACATGAGAGATGCCTATCTGTTTGATTCATTAAGGAGTGAGTGAATAATGTTTTTAGTTGCTTGTGTTGTGTTGAGTGCATAATGGTATAAAGCTGATGTTCCTTGTAAGCTTTGTGCATTGACTATTATGTGATTATATATTTGAATATTATGAGCTGCTCTATAGTTCAGTGAGTACTTGAAAGTGTTTAAAATATTCCAAGTGTCATTCGAGGAGGAATGTTCCCAAGTGGGGGATATTGTAAGGACCCTCAAAATTTACTAAGGTATCCATAGCCTAACATGTGCTTTAAAAGGTTAATAACATTTTAATGAAGTGTTTTAGAGCTGGTATAGTTGATTTGAAGTGGTATGGAGGTCAAACGTCCAAGACATTCGAAATTTGTCTTTAGATGTGCTAGTGTGATCTAGTGTGCCTTTGTATGTTTTATGTATTTTTTGGTGCCTAAAATGATAGGTAAGGACCTTAACATATGTATGAGCATATTTAGGCTCGAAACATCCGGGAAAGACTCCCCAAGGACCACCTAAAGGGTCCTTGAGGTGGACTCAAAAGCATGCAGTAAACGGCCTTTGCAGTGTCCAAACTACAACCAAGAAAGGATGCTCCATACTATGATCTACGCTCCATAGACTGGGGATGTTGCTCCAAACTTAGACGTGTAAGAACAGACCCCAAAATGTAGGTCTCAGTACCAATCAACCAACGTGCAGCACAATGTCTTCGTTCAAACGACGGTCTGTCAATTTACACGTCATTTGGAACCTGCATTCTTCTTGCTACATGCTCTCCACTTAATGTGTGAATGGGGAATTAACCCCCCATTCCAAATATATATTAGAAAGTTACTTAGTCTATTTTTGATATATTAAGTTGTCTAAAAAGATAGAAACTCCATTTGCAATCATTCTTCAAATTTCACCTTTCCCTATCAAAACATTCTCTAGAAATCTCCATTGAAGATGAAGCTCAAGATCAGCCTAGCTGATGGATTCTCATGATTTCTTCTTAAGGTTTTCGTGGTCTTCTCATATAGTAAGGCATGGTAATCCTTGATCATTATTTAATCATTAAGCTTAGAAGTTCCTTCAAAGGTTTTCAAAGAAGATTCTATGATCAAATTGTATAGCTTTCAATCTAGCCTTAGGTTGATTGTCAAGTTTATTTCGAAAGCATTCTCATGATGAATTTATTATTAGCTACTATTTTTAAGATGGACTCAATACAACTTCATGAAGAACCCATGATCCTCCCAAATTCTCTATTTAGTCTATAATGTGGGTATTGTGATCTTGATTCTATAATGATTGAATTATGATTCAATTATGTTATAATGCCTATTGCTACTGTCTTCGATATTAATTGATGGTGAATTATTGGTAATTTATAAATGATAATCAAGGCTTGGAGAATTGTTAAGATTGACGTAGATTTCTTTACTTTGTATAGAATTGATGTAGAATTGTACGTTGTGTGGTGTGGTCCACCTATGGTGGCAGTGTTTACTTTCTTGTTATTCTCTATATGATGTGATCATTTCCTTAAAGGCAAATTTTTGTTGTGAAGTGTGGTTATGTTGATCAATCCTATGAAATTACATGCTTATTGTCTAATCTAGTATCATGTTCTAGGTATATCGATGATGCTTCATATATTTGAATTATTATTTTAGGTCTAGGTCTGATCAATATGTGCGTGATTAAATATTCTTGAGTAGAATGACCCCTACCTAGGTACCCCTATATGAATATGTGGTCTTAGGCATGATTAAGAGTCTTGGAATCAAATGATGACGATGTCTTGTCTCTTATGCTATAATGTGGTGTGTGGTCTATGGATGAATGTGTATTGTGATCATTAGAGGGTGGCTGCCTCAATACTATGTTGATTTCCCTTATGTGATCATTTTGAACAAGGTATACTAACTCACACCTCATGCATATCTATGAGTAGGATAGATCTATGGTTACTAATGAAATGATAGTTCTCATATGCATTATTGTCTACTACTATGCATGTAAAATATATGTTCATGAAAGTATGAAAAAGGAATCTTAACTAGGATGACTTGATAGGTCTACTAGTATGTCTAAGGTTATGGGACCTTTCCTATACATTGCACATGTGTACCTTGATAGGATAGTTCCTAGGCTTATTTCTTTATGTACATGAATATGAATGCATGATTAAGTTATTACCACTAAAGTATGTGCTATGATGTCAAATATATGATATGATGAAGTATGGATATGTGTAGTGTCTAAATGTGTTTATGTGAAAGGTTTCCTCAAATAAGTACACATACACACATGGATGTATGAATGAAGCATGTTATGATGATCTAGTAATGTAGGGTCTTTTGAAAGGTGTTCTGAATTGTACTCCAAACTAGACTAAGCTATGTCCATATGAAAGTATATTCTTACATGACTTAGGTTGATTAAAGGACATTCTCATTAATAACCTATAATTTATGCACACTAAGGGTTAATCTCCTAAAGCCTATTTTTATGAAAACAATGTTAATAAAGGCTTTCGAAAAAGGGAACTTATATTAGCACCGAGTGAACTTGACAAATGAGGGGTCCCTCTTCCCAAAGAGAAAGGCATGTTCACACAATGTCCTTATCAGGTGGAAACTACAATGTCAAATGGCATAAAGAGTGTTTCAATATATACCTCCTAGTTCCTTAACTATGTTGTCCACATAGGACCTATATAGTGGATCCACCTAATATGCTAGCATGATGTTAATGTTCTAACTTGGCAAGTAGAGCACCTCCTTTCAGCATGGGGTACCATGATACAAGATTCCATGTTTAGCTCACATGGTCTTAATGTCGTTTAAGGCTATAGTCTCCCTCAAGTAAAATGGAAAATGGAAGTAAAGTAAGGAAACCTAACCAGGATAACCTAACGGAAGTTGCTTAGTGTAGGTGAGGGTATGAGACTTTGCCTATGCATCACACAAGTAACTCTTGAAGGGAGTTCTATATGTATAAGTATATGTAGATATGTCTCTTATACATGACATTATTGAATTGAACTACTTGTATGATCATATGCATGATGTTTGTCCTATTATGTCTATATGATGAAGGTCTTACCTTATATAAACAATGTTGGTCTTAATTGCCATATGATGAAGGTCTTAATTGATATGCATGTAGTTTACTAAAGTTATCATGTTGATGTATGAAGTAAATGATAAGGCTTATGGTATCTTTGTTATCTTACATAGTATGTGTGAGGTTATGGGGCTTCACATGTACATTGCACTTGTAGGCTTAGATTGGGATTATGAGTAAGGTATGATGATGTCTTATTGAAATGAAGTTCAAATATGCAATTGTTGACTATTGCCTCATTGTGACAATATTTGTAGTCTTGTGTTATATGTTGTGTTGGAATAAGCCTTATATGTGGTTCATGAAGTATCTTGGTCATATGTGAAGTATGTACCTCATGATATGTTATGTTTCTATGAGAGTATATGCTTTAGTTAATGAAGGTCATATGAAAGTTCACCTTAGTGACCTTAAGGTGATGCTTCAATGTGGATGGTGGAATGGAATACTATCCATGCATTGCACTATGTATTAAAAGAAGGAACATGTTATGAAATGCAAAAAAAAAATTTAAATGAAATATATTGTTTTATGTGATGTTGTGAAAATTGTAAATGTCTATTTGAAGTATGTGAATTATATGATGACTATGCGGTTTTTACTAAAAGACTTGATGCATGGTTTCTCACTAATGTCCTCTTTAAATGCATATTTTTGCATGGTTGTCATACTTAGTACATTCTTGTACTAATACTATTCTTCTTAATCTTTTTACGCAATCTGTAGGTTATGGATGGCTAGAGATGTCTCTTAAAGTCAGGGTCTAGATACATCTGTCCCAAGCTCAAGAAAGGGATCCTTAAGATTTAAGGATTTCGTATGTCAAGTAAATATTCAAGTTTATGCAATAGCTAGAGTATTATTTTATGTTGTTATGGGTCGTGTCCCTATTCTACTCTATTGATGTTGAGTCTAAGATTGCAAAAGAGATTTATAGTCTAACTATGTGTTATGATATTTTATTTATATGAAGTGATGATTCTAGGATATGATATGCTATGAAAAGTTTTAAATTTTCCGCTAAATTTCCTATGACAATGTGATGAATGTTGACGATGGACTTGTATAAGACCGAGAGGTCAAGTATGCAATGTTACTTCTAGGAGGTGCTCCCCAATCGTGACAATGATGTTATTTAGTTTATCCTTGAAATTCAACCACTTGGACACTGGAAAATATCTCACCGTGAACACCTTGTGTAACTAGTTCCATGTATCTGTTGAATTATATAGAAATTCTGAAAAACACACAGTAGCATCTGCTGTCAATGAGAGTGAGAATACTCTGAAACCTATAATGTCCATGTCTATTTTTTGTTGTCCCACACTACTCATACAGACACTCTTCAATTAAGTCATGTGATCATATGGATCTTCCAAGTCTAACCTAACAAACAATCCTCTTGATGTAAGCATTTGCGAAAGGTTGCTGCTCAACACAAATGAATGTCCCTAGGGTAGTGGAGGGAGAACAATAGCACCGGTCGACTCCACGAGTCATATTCAACCATGTAGTTATAACAAACTCCCGGTATTGGATAGTTTTGCATGCTTTTAAGTATTTTTGATAAGAGTCCACCTTGAACCTAAGCATGCACATTCACAACTCTAAGAGGTTGCATACAAGCTCCATCCACTTGACCCTTTCCAATTGGATCATCGTGTCCTTTGAGATTTAAGCCTCTTCCAACAATTCATCTCCATAATTTTATAGTTCCAGATAATAGGGAGTCAAGGGATTGATTTTACTCCATGAAGTTTGCATACACTAGAGTATGAACCAATAGAAAATAAAAATAAAACAAAATGTAAATTAGGAAATAATTGACTAAGGTTAAATAATAAAGTTAGTCTTATCTTAAATGTCATTCTCCCGCGCAGCGGTTTCTAAATATTATACCCCAAATTATGCCTCCCAAAAGAAATAGATGATGTTGTTGTCAACTAAAGAACTTAAATTTTGTGTTAGGGTCAATCCCATGAGGAATATGGTTCAGACTTAGGCCAACTCACAATTATCTATGTTTCATCAAATAGTTTTTGAGAAAAGTTAAAAAAAAAAGGGGGGGGGGGGGTTTGTAACTAAAAAAAATTTGTTGGTTGTATCACTAAGTAACAAAAAAGCAGTATTTCAGTTTGAGACATCAATGCTAGATGAAAACTAGGGCATAATTGTTCCGAACCACAATAATACTAATAATAGTAACTTGATCCTAGTGTTAACATGCAAGGTTGATATATTAGGATCGTGTACGGGTGTGTGCTTTATTTACACCATTACATTTAACCCTTGATTATCCCTCCCATCATAATGAATAAGGTTACTCTATTATATAATGGGTAAACTGAACTAAATCAACATTTTTCAATACTTTTCTCATTCATTACCAGTTTGATCAGACAAGTAGGAACGAAACGAGTTCTAATGTTGCGCATCGCTAGAAAGAGTCTATCTAAAACATTAACAATACATGCTCACACCATTATCGAATTACATAGCTGTTAGTCATACATTGTTAATTACTCATGCTTCCCACAACCTAATTTTGGATTTATCTACTCATGCTTGTGAATTCACAATTCATATATGATTTAGTAATACTAATCATGAACTGATATCAGAATAGATGAATATTCAAATTTTCAGTTAAAAGCCAAAAGTAAATTGCATAAAAGGAATTTCAATACTTAAATTATTAAAGTACTTGCAAAATAATCCCAAAATCCAAAAACAATAATCTCTAATAGTGACTAATTCTTAAAAACATTAATTATAACCCATGTTTATTATACAAAAATCTTAAAATAATAAGGAAAAGAAAAAAAGGAAATTTTGGTTTGGACACAATTTTAATAGATGACATGAACGACAAACTTTTGATAGACCTATTTTTTGTAGTTCACCTATATGGTTCAACAGTTGGAAAATAATTCAAGACCTTCAAATGATTGTGGCCACCTACAGTTCATTGATTAGACTACGATTCGTCTTGTACTTCAGTGGTTCAAGTACTAAAACTTCACCTCTCTGAATCAAACGATGACCATCCATCATGGTTCCTCACTCAAAGTATCGGCGCATTTGCCTCCAATGTTCCACACTTGGTTAGACTTCCTTGAACTCTCATATACACCTATCAACTTGTGGCCTTTAAACTGGATGATGGTCCGTGGTTAGAACATGTCAACTACAACTTCTGCCACTCTAACTATTTTTTTCACTTTGCCCCTCCAAACCTATTTCCTTAAAAAATTACATGAAGACACCATCATGTATAAAAAATACCCAAGACTCACACAAAATTCAAGTGAAATGCAACAAAAATACCGTAAACTCAATTTATATCATGAAGCACGCCATATTTGTGAATGAAAGGCTACAATATTATTAGGAAATTTCACTTCTTTGATTATTCTAAAGTCATATGATATAGTTCATTTCTATAAGGTCCAAACAATAGTTATGCAGTTCATATCTTGAACTTAAAATTAGGTACGACAACATCTAGAGTAAGGGTTTTCACAAGAATGAAACCTTAAGAGTTTAATGGTTCTACGATTAAGAAAGATCTTCAAGAGTTAAATGATGTGGTTTTCAAGGTTTTGATGGTCATGGGAGTGAAGCAGGTGGAAAGTTGGATTTGGCCATTTACGAACTTAATATTGTGGCACAAATGGTACAACCAATACAATGAAGGAAGACTAGAAGATTCAGATCCTCTTGATTGGGAAAATCTTATTGTTTCTTTCTTTGATAGGTTCTTTCCCTTGATATGAGGGAGGAAAAGGTTCTTGAGTTAATCAACCTTTGTCAAAGAAGTGTGAGTGTTAGGGAATATGCTTTGAAGTTCACACAATTATTTAAAAATACTCCTAGAATGGTTGTTTATTTAAAGGCATGTATGAGTAAGTTTGTTTAGGTTTGTTCGAAATGATGGTTAAGAATGACGTACCACAATGCTCATTATTGACATTGAAAAGTCTCTTCTCATTGTTTATGCTCAACAAATCGAAGAGGAGAAACTTAAGGAAAAGAGTAGGGAGACAATGAGGACTAAAACCAGTGATGGTTATTTCTCTAAAGCAAGGTCCGATGGACATCGTCTTCCTAGGTTTTGATAAAGGTTTTCCGATCAAGGTTCCTCCAATGCTCCTCAAAAGTTCATTAATGAAAGGGTGTCTAATCCTAAGCCTCAATCAGGGAATAGTAGTTGTTCTTCATTGTCTGCATCTTGTAGTGCTAGGATCTTAAACAAGCACTAAAATAAGTGCTTATCTGGTAAGGAAGGTTGCTTCGGTTGTAATAAAAGTTTTCATAAGTTATCTGAGCATCAACAGATCTAAGCATTGTAGACTCTTGGTGAACCAGAGGGTTCGGTAACAACCCTAAAAATGAATAGGATAAATATTTTAGGTGTCAAGAATGCTTGCAATTAGACCAAGGTTAACACGGATCGATACTCGTAGAACAAGACGTCACAATCCTTACTAAAACCAAGCCAACTAACTTGGAGAGTTAGTTGAATTTGGAAAGGTTTGAACCAAGCATGTGAGTCTCTCGAAAACGAAGATTTAATCGAAAGAGTCTTTACCGGACTTATAAGAGGAAATTTTAAGTTTTGAGGGTCCAGGGGTAAAATGGTCTTTTCCAGGCCAAGGGTAATATTGTAATTACCTTGAGGAATTAATAAATTAATCAATTGATTAAATTTAAAAGAGAAATTCGGGTTGGGGCGACCCTAAGTCACCCATTTTCGCAAACTGGGTGTCACTCGGGTTCGAGCCTCACTAGAAGCATCAAATTAAAGATTTAATTGTTGAGTAAAAATCTGAATTTTTGTAAGGGCATAATGGTCATTTCACCTAAACTAAATAAATCAGATTTTATTAATTAAATTAAATCTTAGTTTGACTAAATTCAAACCTACACACCTAATCCAAATAAATCTCTTTCACGTCACTCAACTCTTTTTCACGTCTCTCAACTCTCATTCTCTCACACTCCTCCTGACAGAAGAAAATTCAAGAACTGTTTAACAACAAAAGTTCTTCACACTTGAATAACAAACACGAAAATCCTAAGAAAGCAAGTTAACCAGAAACGTTAGGCAAAAGGGAGGGGTGTTCCATCGATAATTGGTGAATGTTTTGGTGTTGGACTTGATTGGAGAGGGTTTTTGACAGCAGGTCGTGTGTGGATTAAACGTCAAAAGGTATGGGTTTCTTCTCTCTTTGTCCCTTTCCAAAGCGGCCCTAATGTCTTCGTAGGTTGGGTATTTTGTGCTGGAAGATTTAGGCAAGTATGATGTTTTCTTATTGAATGTGAATATGTTTATGCACGTGAAATCACGAAATATGACAAGCAATGTATGATAAAAAAAATTGATGTGTGCGGGGGCACGTTGGCAGTGCATGAGCTCATTGTTAGACGTATGAATTAACAAGTTTATTATGTGTATTTTATGTGTTAAATGGTTAAAAAATGTGATATTTATTGGTTGATTGAATAACAATCTTTTAGCCAAATAAACTTATGAAAGATGCGCCTAAAAATTTATTGAAAAGATTTATGAACACACCCTTTGAATCATGTGAAAATGTTGATGAAAATAAGTTGAAAAGTGACTAAAATTTCCAGCAACAATGCAATATTATTTTAGGCTAAAGCTTAACCAAGAAATCTAGAAATTAAAGCAATTTAAAAGGTGAGGCCACAAGCATTTGAACATGTGACCTCACCCTTTAGTTACTGGTTTCTCGATAAAAAATGAAAAGAAAATGGGGCAGGGGGGAATCGAACTTGGCTACTGGTTTCGTGAGAAGGGAAAAAGAAAATAGGGCTAAGCGAAATCGAACCTGGCTACTGGTTTCGCGAGAAGGGAAAAATAAAATGGGGTTAAGGGGAATCGAAACCTGGCCACTTTGAATTCACGAGAAAAGAAAAGAAAAAAAACAAAGTGGGATGGGGGATTCGAACTCACGAACTGGAGGACAAAGAGGTGAAAAATAATTAAGCAAATAAATGGGAGGAGTGGGATTCAAACACACAACCTCCCAAGCCCCTAGTGAAATTAAATTAAAATAAGGAAGTTGTGGGGGTTCGAACCCACAACCTCCCTATTCCAGCGAATTAAATGATAAAAATAAAAGAGGTTGTGGGGGTTTGATCTCTCAACTCTTGTTTTGGGCGATTATGGGCAAAGTGATGTTAATGAAAAATTAAAAGGGGTTGTGGAGGTTCGAACCCACAACCCTTCGGCCAATTTAAGAAGAAAATCAAGTAGAGAATTATAGATATATTATTAATGTTGGAGTTCAAGCTAGAGTCCAAATGTCATAAAGATAAAACTAAAAAAATTAAATGTATATGTTATCCAAGAGATTCGAACTTGGGTTCCCTTGCCCAAACATCTATATTGATACATAAGTCATACGTGAACAAAATATCCAAGCATAATGCCACCTACTTAGAACAAAATCAAGATCTTGGCATATATACAAGATATATAAGTCTTGTACTACATAATCTTAGGGAAGTAAAAATCACTTAACAAACTATGAATGAAGCCCCATGGCTTGTATGTATAGTAACATAAGTCTAACATACGTTCAAAAGTAAGTGAGCCTAAGATGTATGCAATGAAATGATGAACCCTAGGAGGGTTAGGTATGAATGTAAGATACACTAAATGGCAAAGTGCATTGACATGTGATGATATGAACTACAAAGTGATGAAATGAACAATGAAATAATGAAACCCTAGTTAGGTTAAGTAAGGGTGTAAAACACACCAAATGACCAAGTGCATTGACATCTAATAAAATTAACATTCATGTAAAAAGAGTTGAATAAATATGAAAAGCAAAGATGCTAATGAAGAAGAATATGGTGACAACATGATATCAGGCTAATGTAAATGATGAAAGCAATTTCAAATGAGCCTAACTAAATGTAACCAATACGTACTCACCTATGAGAATGTAAGATAATGAAGAGACCAGTCTCTATGAACACTCTAATGAGAGTATTGATCTTAACACACTTAATACGAAGGATTAGATTAGAAATCCTCTAATTAGCAATAATGTCCTCATACTAGAAGCCAACTTCCATGACGTATGAGATGAATGTTATGGAACTTTATACTGAGCATCGATAGACTAGCTATGAGCGGTGATGCCTTCATTCAGAAAAGGGTGGAGGTTCACGTAACTCTCATGAGATGAGACTGTCCGGCTTGCCGGGTATGGGACTCCTTACATCTCCTAGTCTTCGAACCTATACTAATATAGGGATCAGGTGGGGTTAAATTCCCATGTACTCTAGCATGTTATTGGGTCACTTTGGCCGGTGATTCCACCTCTTTTAGGTGTGGGGGAAACACTGGATTTCATGATGCTCACATGATCTATGTCGGTTAAGGTTAAAGTTCCCAATTAATGAATGAGGTAAGCCTCAAATGAAGCACATAATGAAATGAATGATACCAAAAGGTGTTAGGATTTGATAATCAAGACGTGAGCTAGACTCAGGTATTGACAATAGGTTATTCTTGATCATTGCACAGCAAACTCGATCAAAGTCTTATACTACACCCTAGGTATAGTTGGTGTCAACTCTAGCCTATGAACGAAATAAAATGAAGTACGTATAATTGAATGAACCAGAATCTCCTTTTGCTAATGAAGAATCCCTAGTTGAGGTCTCATATATTGAGCCCTCATTTTTGAAAGACTTAATGTAAAGTCTGTGATTCCAAGGTCTCATGGCATATGAATGAATGATATGAAAGAATCTATGTGTTATATGTTATGTGTTGTGTGCAATATGATATTTATGATGATGCATGTTAATCACATGGCATGACTTTCCTAATCAAAATTTGGGAAGCTCATGGACTTTCCTAATCAAAATTTGGAAAGTTCACTGACTTTCATAATCCAAATTTGGCAAGTCCACTGACTTGACTTCCCATAATCATGTTGTTAAGGAAGAGCTATTCTTTCTCATGCATGTCCCTGGTGTGTGCTTGCATATACCCATACTTAGTACAAGTGTGTACTAACCCTATACAACTCTACTATTTTAGGTGCAGGCACAGATCGTCGTTGCAGATATCCGAACTTTCGGCATTCATCCGATTCTGGAAAGCCCTCATGCTTTCGAGGATGCTGTTGTTTTATATTCTAGTTTGGTTTTAGAGTTGAGCTAGTGTAGCATGTTCCACTAGTGTCTCTTTCCTGTTTTTATTCAGACTTTATATTGGTGCCATTTTGGTAATTATACACTTAATACTTATTGAACTATTTATTTCAGTTGCTTATCTCTTAATGTTAGACGGTTGATGATGAATAATTATGAAATGTTAAGAATGTTTACAAAGTATGTTAAAGAACAAAAAGTTTCAAATTTTCCGCTAAAATTAACCTAAGTGAAGTATGAATAACGCAAGTAGGCTTGTCAGCAACCTCCTAGAGGTTAACGATGCCGATATCGTCTGGGGTCTAGATTCTAGTCGTGACAGGTTCTCCCGATTCGGTTACCAATAAGTGGAAATTCTTCTAACTTGATATTTATTCTTTATGTTATCCTGGTGCTACCATGTTTTTTGTAATTCTATATGTGGCTAAGAGGTTTGTGTCACATCCCGAAGCCACACCGTAGAAGTTAGGGCCAATATCGGATTGTAACCAGCGTACTTGACCTCTCGGAGGTCTTGTACAAGCCCTTTCTGTACCGTTCATCACATATACATAATGAAGACTATTGAAGAATTAAATATTTTCACAAAAGTTCGAAATATCTTTAATAACATCTTTCATTAGAATAGGAAATACTAAGTCTTAACCTCATTAAACTTAAGGGACAAGAATAGTTTGGGACATGACCCATACTTCAAAATGTAGAATTACGTAGTCTATTTGAATACTTCGAAAATAAAAGGCATATATTTATGCATTCCCTCTAGTCAATTGAGGACATACTTCACTTGGATTGAACGACTCTTGAATCCAAGCTTTCCTTCACCATCCTTTTCATCTTTCACTTACACCTTTAGAGATAAACAAATGTACGGAATTAGTACAAAAAATTATTCTTAGTAGGACATTATGCATAAAATCATGAAAATGAACATTTATGAGAAATATTCATATTTTCATTTAAAACGTCATATTATAATCATAAGAATAACATCTACTACCTTAGAATCATATAAGATAACATTTAAGCAATTTATAGCATTTTTAAGGTTACTTTACAGTAACCTCAATTCACTATACAGTTAATTGCTTCACTGTAACAGTGAAGTACCTCCCCTTCCCTTTTGACACTTTCTAGCATGTAATTATTCTACTTAAAGATATACTAAGACTCACATAAGAAACACAAAGAGAGACCACCCATACAAGCTCTCAATGCACACCTAAATGATCCTTAAGACTAACTATAATGAGATCAACACACTTAGAAGACAGCATACACATAAACATGAGATCGTCCTACCAAAGGTGATTCTAAGTCTCACTTGAGTGAGTTGTGAAGCGACCGCCTATACAATCCCTTATACATACACTTAAGAGAACCTATAGACTACTTAAGATAGAATCGTTCTCACTTAACATAACAACATATAGATAATAGGACACTCTCCTTACCAAGGCTATAAAAAGACTTACTTAAGTAAATAAAAAAGACAACGTACATGATTTACCTCTTCAACATTACTTAAATAATCCTTAAGAGTACCTATGTTTAGATCCTGTCTAAATATTCAACCATATTCCCTAACTAGAGTAATTCTTAATACTCATCTAGGTAAGATAAGAAGTAACCATTCTTATGCCTCCTTCAAACATTAGCTAGAAAACCCTTAACTACTCTACATAAGTACTTAATTATTAAATATACTTTATTAACTTAAGTCACTACATTCATTAGTTCATTGAAGACTCATTCTTCACATAAAGATATTCAAGTAATTATCTTGGACAAGACCTAGGGACTCTAACTAACACATTCAAAGCCTACTGTGCAATGTCTAGATAGCGTCTCTTATCACCACCAAAATTCATAGAACTTCTCTAATGCTAGTAGGTATCCCATATGATGAGAATATGCAATAATCGACATAGACCATATAGCAAATCATGAAATCCGGAGTTCTAACCTACTCCGATGAGGGTGTTCCACTTCCAATGGTAGAAATTTGAAACTTCCCATGTATGCACATGGTTAATGAATATGAAGAGCGTACTTTTTACTCTTTTCTCATTCTTTAACTAGAATTACTTCCCTTACCTTCCTCACTCGGTGCTAGCCTTTTTTCTCATAGAGTAATTTACATTCAAGGTTCATATAAAGGGGTTCCATATCATATTCATAACCAATCATATTTACCCTAAAAAGGAAAGATCAACTAGGGGTACCTTACAATGGCGACAAGAAGTTCATAATGACTTTCCTAAGGTTTGATATGATGTCGTTCCATCCAATCAACCTTAAATCTACATTTCTTTACTTGAAGGATACCATTACGATTTTCGACTTCAATATTCATAACCTTACCTTTAGGTTCAAGGTTCCACATAAAGAATTCTCTTAACATCATTTAAGGTCTCATGTCATTCATAAATACAATAAAAAGAGGTTTTAGCATAATAAGTCAATACACCTCATATTCACATTCATACATGCATCAAGTATGGGACACAAGTCAACCAAGACAAGACACAACATACTTAATTTTATCACATGTTACATGTCATTCTAGAACCACATAGAAATAACCCCTATCATCTTTAAGTCATCCTATGTTCTTCCATATCATCATCGATATGATCATCATAGACTCACATAGTCATGTATCAATAACCAAGCATCAACCCTAAGACTATACACATTAAGCGATATTCATAGTCTAACATGATCATCGTAAATAACATCAATAGAAGAACACATACCTTCACATTACTTATCTTGTAAATATACATTATCCAAATTCACATAATAAACTACAAAAATCATCAAAATACTTCTAGTAGTTTCCGACAAGATCATGATCATTATATTACTAAACTAACGCCGACAAAACCACATCAATTGAAAGTAAAGCACATAACACCGCCACCATAAGTGGACTATAGAAACCACAACATAATTGAAGTCTAATTAACGTAAAATAAAGGGAATTAGGGCAGCGTACCACCACTCCATCGTCAACACTTCAATCCAATGTTAAACAATCCAATTCAATACCATAAGGCCCTTACCCATGGACATGAACATCAATTCAATATAAAAAATGTCAGATTCAGTGAAACTAGGTCAATTAAATAAATATTCTTAAATATAAGAAAACTTAGATATCAATTCAATACAATTATTACATCAATCAATAGCCCCTAGAAAACTACACTAGAATTCATAAGCATTAAGTCCAAATCACATAACCCATAAAGTAGTAAAAAACTAGGGTTCATCAATTACACGGGTTCATAGGTTAATTGAGTTAAAATCATGTAATTACAACAATTCAATCAATATTCAATGCTTAAAAACCTTTAATGCAAGAACCCATGCATAGATCATGAAATTGGACAATTCATCTTTGGAAAATTTAGAAAACATATTTGAAAGTTGGGCTCCTTAATAATTATAGTTTGAAGGATCAAAAATCATACCTCAATGAAGCTAGTTCTTAATTTTTATGAAGAATCTCCACTCAATTATACAATCCAATCCATTTCTTGAGTTTCGGGTTCAATGCAGTTCTATGGAATTTCTAAGGGAATTTGTATTTTGTTTTTTAAGAATAAAATCTTCTAATTGTTTTAGGATTATAAACATATTTAAAATACCCAAATTACCCTTTATAAACTGCACATTCTCTTATTTGTACGTGGGGTGAATTTATAATTTCATCCCTAACATTACAGTGAAGCTGCGCAGGAAACAGTCTCACAGACGGAGGGACCATCGACAGCCCGTCCCTTGACCAACGGACCATCCTGTTTGTCCGTGGTCTGGGACTGAGGCTGCTCTTTTGCCTGTCCTCTCCTATGCCTATGTTTCCATCGATGAGACCTCACCTACGGGGCGTCCACTTACCCACTGGGTGTCGATTGGCTCCGTGGTTTGGGTTGTCTTGGACAATCTTGGGCACCATGAAGGGTCCTTCCTCGAGGACCCTTAGATGGTCCTTGGGGATGTTTGGCCGGACGTTTCCAATCAAAACATTATATCATACTATTTTAGGACCTCTCACATGAATTTCATCAAAAAAGAACACGTAAAACTGATCAAAACATGCATAGACACACAAGGTCGTTTCAAGGCAAACCTTTCGAACGTCATGGACGTTCTTTGACGTTTGACCTTCAAATTTGACTAAACTTGATACAATTACAATATAAACCATAATAAATCATTTAAGTACCTTATAAACTCATGAATCACACATAAACACATAAAACCACATGTGAGGCACATAGGTGACTTAGTCGTCGAACGTCTTAATATTCTCTTGAAGTCTGACTTCTAATGCACCTAAAATCTTATACACTGCCTCAATACCACATAATAAATCAATTTAGGACATTATACATCCATTACAAACATGTTTGCCTCTATCTTAACCTAAGTCATTTTCGTGATCTTATAGTTGGATACACTTTAGGATGTGTTTTTTTATCCTTTTTATGTCTCTACTCATGTTGTTGATTCTATTGTGGCTAACAGGGTCGATAAAAAGTGTCTTGTTTTCTTGAACCATAAAGTTACACTTCTATACTTTGTAGATCTTGATATGCTAGATTTTAATGTTATCATGTGGATGGTTTAGTTATACCAATTTTATTCTTCCATTGATTGTAGAAATTGTGTATTCGAGTTTAAGTTTTCAAATAAGCATTTCCTATAGTGGAAAAGGGGAATTCTATGCCTATGGATTAGTTTTTGTCTTATATTCAAGCTAGAAATACAATTTCTAAAGGTTCCATATACCGCCTATTTATGGTGAGGTGATATGGATTCTGAAACCTCTATACTTGAGTCGGTCCCCATTGTTAATGTGTACCCTTAAGTATTCTTAAATAATTTACTCGATATTCCTACATAAACAAAAATAAAATTTTGTATTGACCTTCTCTGAGATACTCAACCTATTTCTATTCCTCCATACTGAATGCATCTTGCAGAACTAAAGGAATCGAAAGAATAATTGAAAGATTTGTTTGTTGAGGGTTTCATCCTACCGAGTATCTCTCCATTGGGGTCCTCTAGTTTTTCTCGGTATGGTTCCCTCCGTATCTATTTTTAATATAGTTAGTTGAACAAGTTGACTATTAAGAATTAGTATCCTCTTCATACAATAGATGATATATTTGACCAACACCAACGAGCGAGTTACGTTACCATGATTGACTTTAGGTCAGGTTACCACAAATTCATTGTGAACGGTGATGATAGTCTAAAATCCAATTATAGAATCCGGTATGGCCATTATGTGTTTTTGGTGATATTGTTTGAGATGACTAATGCTCGGGCGACATTTATGGATTTGATGAATAAAGTTTAGACAATATCTTGACATTTTTGTGATTATGATCATTGATGTTATATTGATCTATTCGAGAAGTTAGGATGGATGTATTGGTCATTTGAGTATTGTATTCAAAATTCACAAGGACCAATAACTATTTACAAACATTACCAAATTTGAGTTCTAGAATAAGGTCCATAGCTTTTGCTGAGTCACATTGTTTGAACTAAGGGCTTTGAGGTAGATCCTAAAAATAATGATGCGGTCAAGAGTGTTCTGAGACCTTTGTCCCCTTGGGATATTAGAATTTTCTTGGGTTAATGTGGTTACTATAGAAGATTTTTTGGGTGGTTTTATTCAATTGCCTCTCCTTCATAGTATTGACTCAAAAGAGGGCAAGTTCATATTGTCTGAAGCATAGGAGAAGAGTTTTCAAAAATTAAAATACTGAATTATTTATACTCCACTGTTGATTCTACCAGAAGGAAAAAACGCCTTTGTTGTTTATTGTGATACCTTTAGAATTAGGCTAGGATATGTACTTATGCAAAATGGGAAGGACATTGCCTATGCTTCAAGGCCTCTTATTGTTCATGAGAATAATTTTCCTCCCATGACCTAATAAAGGGAAGGTTGTGCTTTCCTTTAACATTTGGAGGAATTATTTTATATTGTCCATGTAGATGTGTTTACCGACTATAATATCTTGTAATATGCGGTTAATCATGAGGACCTAAGTCTTCGCCAAAACAAGATTACTTATGTCATTAATATATTATGATATGACTGTTCTCTATCCCTCCCCCACACTGGTAAGGCAAATATGGTGTTTGATGCTCTTAGTCTTTTATCTATGGGATGTATTTTCCATATTGATAAAGATAAAAAGTAATTGGTTGGAGATGTTCATAGATTGGCGTGGTTGGGTATGCAGTTAGTGGACTACACCAACTATGGTGTTATGATCTATCAATTTTCTTAATGGTTTTTGTTGGCGGATATGAATGCCAAGCAAGTTCTTCATTAAACTTTTATTGAATCAAAAGAAGCAGTACTGAAAAAATCCGTTAAGGCTTTCTCCCAATGGGAGAGGGTGTGCTTAGATACAAAAGTCGTTCTTGTTTCCCTAATGTTGACGAGGGGATGGAACAAATCTTGTCAAAGCACATAGTTTTCGGTATTAAATTGACTCCGGATCCACAAAGATGTATCGGGACTGATGGGAGGTCAATTAATGGAATGGGATGAACAAGGATTTTGCAGAGTTTGTGACTATGTGTCCTAATTGTAAACAAGTGAAATTTGAGAATTAAAAACTAGGTTTTTCTTAAGACATTTGCAAACATTCTTTGATGTAAGAAGATTTGAACATGCACTTTATTGTTGGTTTTCCTCGCACCCGACGACAACATCACTAGATTTGTTTTATAGTAGCTTGGATGACAAAATTAGCTCATTTCATTACTATGAAGATTTCCTATTTGGTGGAATATTATGTTAAGTTGTAATTTAATAGAAATGGTAAAGTTTTATGGAGTCCCGATTGTGGTACCCAATTAACTTTTTTGATTTGGAAGTCTTTCAAACAGGGTCTTGGTACTCATGTAAAGCTTAGTACGACCTTTTATCCAAAAATGATGGCAAAGGGGTACATACTATCCGAACTTCAGATGACATGTTGAGATCTTTTTGGATTAATTTTAAGGTAATTGGACTTACTATTTTCCATTAATTGAGTTTGCTTATATCAATAGTTGTCACATGAGTATTGATATGGCCCATTTTAGGCTCTTTATGTTAGGAGGTGTATATCTCCTATAGGTTGGTTCGATTAGGTTAAGTTGAACTTATAGGTCCTGAGTTGGTGCGTGAGGCCACAGAAAAAGTTTGACTTATTAGAGAAAGGTTAAAAATATCTTAAAGGTTGCAAAGGTCATATTCCGATGTAAGAAGAAGACATGTTGAGTTTGATTTTCATGATTTGGTAAAAAAGGGAAGAGAAGTCCCATATGCTGATCCATATCAGATTTTGAGGCATTTTGGTAAGGTGGCCTATGGTCTAGAGTTGCCTATTGAATTGGCATCAATGAATTCAATTTTCTATGTCTCTATGTTAATTAAATTTTTTGGATATTTGATATGTTTTGTCCCTTTAGAAGGTTCGGAAGTTAAGGAGAATTTTTCTTATGAATAAGTTCTAGAGGAAATTATAGACTTGCATTTCAAGTAGTTGAGAAACAATGAAGTTTCTTCCAAGTGTTGTTAAGGAACCTTCTAGTTGATGGTTCTACTTCGAAGACTGAATCCGATATGATATCCCAATATACATATTTGTTTCCTTTCTACCACTATTCTGGATTTAGATAATTGATTCCTCATGGTTTCGTTTTTGGTCGGTGTCATGTTTGTTTAATGTTTCCATGATTTCCTTATTATGCATGTTCATGAAAAGTTTATATTTTGAGAAAATAAGTCGATTCTACATGTTTATGTGCATTGGAGTATGAATTGCATATAGACTTCATGATCTGATGATCGAACATGATTTTAGCTTAGATATGACATTTTACTTTCGGATATTAGTAATCCTGAAATTTCATGCATATTGAGCTGTTAGTTCTAGCTTCAATCTTCTTTACTATGTTTTTAATGTGTTATAGATTGTAGTTAATATTTTCTCCTCGTGTATGTACATTTGTGTGATTTAATGCATATGATGGGTTGTTAGTCTTAATCTTTTCTTTCATAAAATTGTTAGAATATAACTTGACGACAAATGTTCCCAAGGGTGACACAATGTAATACCTCGGAATCTTGTAGACTTATTAATGGACTAAGTAAGACTTCACAAGCCAAGTATCTAGCTTAGGCTCCCTTCACAAAGACCAGACGAGTCGTGACGGGCCCCATGAGGCGTGGTTTATCCCGTGGTGGCTCATTGTTGTAAGAAAAGAAATTCTCTCTTCCTATGAGAACCTAGATGACTCATGGGTAGCACCAAAGTGCGTTGTGATGGTCGTGGTGAAGAGATAGTAGCTACCATAGAATTGGCCCTCCACACAAGGCAATTGATGGCTCGTAGAAGCCAAGACGGATCATGAGAAGGATCCTGAGGTGAGTTGGATTTTTGGGGAGTTTTCCATGACACTGGTCAAGGATCAATGCAGCCACAACATGTTGTGAAGTCCTTGACATCTCGTAGTGTCTGCCGTTTGGGGCTAAGTCTGTTGTAAGCTTGAGGGCAGTTTGGTCTTTTTTAGATTTCTTTAATACAATACTATGTCGTTTACCCATTCCTAGGAACTTGATAAGTGATTTTAACCCCAAATTCAATCCATTCAAGTCATTATCCTATATTCACCTAAAGAAATCAAGTTCATCCTCTGCAAAATATTTTTCTCTATAGAAACTTGAAGAAGAAGGGTTTAACCTAAGGTTTCAAAGAAGGTATCCAATTCCACTATTGAAGGCAAGTTTTATACATTGAAGTATGGTAGTTTTCATCCATGGATTTCTTCAATTCATGGAGTTCCCGTATTATCCTATTTTCAAAGTTAGAAATCCCCAATTGAGTTAGTGTTTTCTACAATTGCCATGAGTTCTCTTGATTCATTATGTAAATGATTGAATTATGATTTCTTATGCATGAATTGATGAAATACTATGATTTTATGATATTTCCCCAATGAACCCATGAAATGCCCATATTTATTTTCAAGTTATGAGTGTATAATGTGGGTCGTGCATTATGAAAGAAGAGTTTTATGAACTCAAACATGGATTGGCAGAATTACATGAATTTATAATAAAATCCATGTCTTACCCAAATTTACTAGATGTTGATCATTGAAAAATTGTTTGAACATTGAAAGGTGAATTATGGAATTATGAATTTTCTTATGAAATCTATGAAAACGTTTAAGGATGTTTTGAGAATGAATTATCAATGATGATTTTGTTGTTGTGTTGTTGAAAGGATTTGTCATAAACACATAAAGGTAAGGATTCTGAGGATGAATGGCTTGCTTACCTAAAAAATCAAATACATAGAACTATCATGATGAAACCTTGCTTGGATTGGTTTTTGAAGTATACCTTTCAATGGATAATGACTTCGTTTGGATTGGCAAGATGAAGTGTATTTATATCGATAATAAGAACAAGTCAAAATATCATTATAACATGGATTTATGCTTAGCACAAAGAAGATTGAGATTGAAGCTCTCCCATTAGTAGAGGTGGAATTTCCTGATGCAATTTACATCTTATCTATGTGACCCCATTAGATGAATGTCTAATCTAGCAAATTCAGTAAAGATAGACGTTCATTTTTTTACCTTGGAAAGTAGGTGAACCCTTTTCTATATGGGAGACACTGGGTGATCATGTTATAGCTCACATTATCTCTATGTTGGTTAAGGATACTTCCCATAATAATTATGAACTAAGGTTACAACAAGAAGAATAGCACATTTGTTCAATTGTTATAAATCATGTTAGCTTTAATTTACCATTTTTTATGACTTAAGTTTTCTAACATTTTAATATCATGTTTTATGTTGGTCATTGAATGTTATGGAATTTCCTCTTTTATCATGATTTAAATATTTTACGCATATCTATCATACATGGTACGTTGTTTTGTACAATGCATACTCATTCCTACAATTACCCAAATGTAATGTCCGATAGTCAGAGTTCTCAAATTCGTAGTTATTGGTTGATTGTGGGGTTTCCAAGCTTTGGTGAGTCCTCATGCTTTGAGGAAAGACTTTCGTTGTTCTTAGTTTCTTTCTTATTTTAAGTTTTCGACATGATGTATGGGCTAGGACAAATTTCTTTCTACTCTATTAGATGTCTATTAAGATAAAGTTTTTACACTTCCGCTTTACTATGGTACAAATATTTGGCTTGAAATATTTATTAACTCTTCTTCCAAATTCTTATGTTATGAATACTAAGTGTCTTGTATGTGGTTACTCGGGGTACTATGCGTCATGTTACATCTATGGTGTATCATAGGTTAAAACATGCAAAAAATTAGGTATGGTAATAAGAAAGAATCATGTATTTGATGAATAATGTTAAGTTTATCCTATAGCAGTGACATTACCCCAAAGTAATTTTATTCTTACTTCAATCACAAACATCCTTTGTTTCAGATAATGTTAAATCATAAAGAGTATGACTATGTTTACAAAAACACCATTCTTGACTTAGGTGCTATAGGAAGTCCCAACTCTTTCTCTGAATCCGTTCAGCCTATGTTAGTAGGAAAGTTGTGAGTCAGGAGAGATAGTAACGGTAACACCGTCCCATACACACCTTAGTTGTCATTAGAGTAAGAATGAACCCAAGGAATTATATCACGTAACAACCCCAAAATAGATTGAGAAAAGAGTCAAACAATTATTCATTGTGAGTTATATTTACCAAGGAATTTAAATTTTCAGAAATGCTAAGGTAAGTAGTTGTAGCACCTTGAGTTATAAAATGAACTGGAAGGAAATTCATTCAAGTCATTAATATGTTCTTTTAAATTTTGGGTCAACTTCAAACAACCATAAATTTTATCACACAATGAATTAGGTGGCTCATAATGTATCAATCAAAGTAGTTTGGGTCCTCTTGTCAATACCACCGAATTTTTTATAATCCAATTTCTGATGGGAGAGGTTAAACCGTTTGAGTGCAGCCTCTCTACATAAGGATTTTTCACCCGAACTAAGGAGGTCTATTTTAGTGTATTGCTTACTCCCAATTATTCTAAGCATGAATTACACAAATTTAGGGCATGAAATGAATAGAATCAGTTTCATTCATCCCCGATGTTCATGGCCTTTGACATTATATTCCAAATGATAGGACTACAATATGTTATACATGAAGGTACATGAGTTGTCATGCCTATAATTTCACACAGACCCAATACGGTGAACATTTTATAGATGATAAGTATCATAGAGTCCTTTAGTTTTTGAGGTTTTGAGTTCCGACTACTGAGTTCTACATATGGTTATTGATAACCATGGTCTAAGTCGTTGGCATCCATAATTCTACATAAACACTATTTTGTGAAGTCTTTTTCCAAACTCTTAAAACGTGTTTTAAATCCTGAGTACTTGAGTATGAGGGTGAGGAGAGTTGAGTTCATGATTCAAAAGTGAATATAAGGGAACTAATATTCCCAAGAGTAAATTTTTATACATTTAAGACAAATGGAAACATCTATTTCCAAATGAGTACATGTGAAGTTTTTAGCACTATCACCCTTAAGAAAACCCTTTTTGAGTAATAATATGGAAGATTGAGGGTGATAAAATATTTTTAAACATATGAGAATAAGACATTATTGGGATTAGTATTTAGCACCGACAAGGTGATGACTTCCAACAACTTAGTGTCCTCATATATCATGTATGCCAACATGGGTAAAGGGTCATACTTTTTATATTACTCCTTATTACTTTTTGAAGCATAGACTAGTGGATCTACTTAGTGGAGGATGTCTTATACTCCGCCAAGGTGTAGGACAATTCGGGGTATGTGGGCGATATGTTATGTCATCACATATTTCATATTGATTGTTGTCGGTTAAGAATATTCCAAATAAGAGGTATTATTGTATTCTTACATATAATTTAGTTATTAACTATTGTTTTAAATTTTACCATACATTGCATCCTTTATTGTTGCTTTATCCTTGAGTTTGGTTGAGTATCTTTGAGTTAAGTATCTTTGAGTTGAGTATCCTTGAGTTCAGTATCTTTGAGTTGGTTATCTTTGCGTTTGAGTATACTTGAGTAAAGAATATTTAATTTGAGTATATTTAATTTGAGTATTCTTGAGTTAAGTCGAGTTGAGGGAGATGAAACGAGGTAAGTATGACTCTTTTATATAAGTTCAAGCTTATGATTTTTCTTACAAATTCCCCTTAGATGCTTGTAGATTCAACGTTATAATGTCATTAGGTCTTCATCCTTTTATTATGTAGATAGAGGTATTCAGGGTCATCAAAGGATGCTCCGCTGATACGACATGATGTTCCATTAAGATTTTGTAAGACTCATTGCATTCGAAGGGTTCCACTTTTACTTTCAGTTGTTAGGATGTCATGGGTCAATTCCCGGTAATCCCTCTATAATAATAGAGGCATCAAACATAGTTTGGGGTCGAGGAGTCTATCATTATTTTCTTTTTTGTTGTAATGTGTTCTGTCCAAGAGGCATTTAACTAATACTTGTTAAATTATATTGAATCTATTATTGGAGTTTATTTTAAATTAAAGAAAATTTGCTTTGAATCATCCATTTAATATTTCTTTAGTAAGTACACTAATAAGTAATGAGTTAGGATAAGGGTTTGCTTGGGAACCAACAATGTTTTTCGAATTGAATTACATCTAGGGTGTTTGATAGAGGTGTGACATAGTCATAAGAGCCACAATGCATCACATCTAATACTCAAATTCTAGGTGATACCATTCCCCTTAAACACAATATCAATAGCCAAAATTGAGTCCCTCGACATTATATTAGTAGCCTGAATCATTTCCCTTTGGTTTATATCATATCACTTGCCGGAACCATTTCCCTATGACACAATATCTTAGGCGTAATCATTCCCTTCAACTATATATATTATCACTTGTTGGAACAATTTGCCTTTGGAATATTCATCAATGTCTTATAACGGTACTAGAAAATCAATGAAAATAATCAATTTCACACCATAACTCAAGCAACTTAAGTCCACACTAATTCTATAAAAAACATTCATCAATTTTATTTAGGTCAATCAAGTGGAATAATTGAACCCATCACCTCTATCACATTACTCCCCGATACACACAATGAACGAAAATACCAAATTCTAAAAATTTTACAACGTTTAGAGGATCTCATCCCACAAGGTAAATCAAAAGTCAATCCAAGAATTGAGCATTTCCTTTAAAAACAATGTCCAAAACCACACAATATAATCCAATCAAGTAGTCACAATAAGATACAAGAATTAACCACACCGAAATTATACATTTTGCAAAATGGTCAAGTAAACTCAAAAACTCAATTCTAAAAATTAGATTTGAATCCAAAAACTTGACAAGAAAATGTTACCTCGGACATTTGTAACTCATTGGTGAAAACAATTTTAAAAAATGTGTTAAATTCAGTTCACAATCACCATTTTCGCTTAGAACTCATGGTCTTGGGACCCTTGTCGTTTACCAATAAATATACCAAGTTCTGATGTTTAAATCCAAATATAATCAATGAGAATTGAAGTGCTTAGGTCACAAAGACTTAACCAAATGATTTAGCACAAGATATATTTACAAAATAAAATTTAAGGGTTTTACGGAGCTCAAAATAGGAGAAAATGGGTACCACCCAAAAAAAGGCAGGCAAAAGATCACATGTCAAAAAACAGAGTGCTCTCGCGATTGGTTTGGAACCCAATTCAAATAGACCAATAAAACAGACATACTATGCTCGACATTCCTCACATAATGAACCAATAAGAACATCAATTCGAGGAATACATTATTAAGAACATGTGGATGTCCCAAGAAATGAAAATAACACCTAATAAGAATAAATCAAGTGTACGGACCAGACAGTACACCATAGAAGATATGACATCCTGAGGTTGCTACATGGCGTCGTCGGCCTTTCGGATGTCTAAGACAAGTCCTTAGCATTCTTTCATTGCATAGAACATCATATACTAGAACATATATATATATATATACATATATATATATATATATATATATATTTATATATATATATATGTAATATCATATGTACGTAATTAGACATTTAGTCTCTTCGCCATCTGAACACACAACTCAATAGAATGTAATAGGGACACGACCCTTCACAACATAAAATATAAGTCTAATCTATTACAACAACTTAAAGAACATCTTGACATAGGCAACCCATGAATCATAAGGGTTCCTTTACTTGAACTTGGGAGATCTATATAAGCTCTTCATTTAGGAGATGACCTTTGTCCATCACCACCTACACTTTGTGCAAAAAGATGAAGAATAATGTTAATAGTACAAGAATGCACTAAGTATGGAAATCATGCTAAAACATGCATTTAAATAGGACATTTTATTTGATACCACAACATGTGCTTTTAGAAAACTTCTTGAACATAGGAACATATAAGCACAATATAGTTCAAAGGCATCATATAGAAATGTATAACAATCATAATAGCACATAAAGCCATTTATCATAGTTTGAGGCATATTCAATGCATACAATACATTACTTCTTTTTTTACGTCAACATCTTTCTTTAAGAAACGCTCAACCCTCAAGTGTACTTAGTAAAATGTATCACCTTAAGGTCACCTAAGATAGTGTATCATAAATATGCTTCATCAATACAACCACATATAATCATAAGGTCAAAAGGACATCATAAGACATAAGCTTTGCATAAGCCCCACCATCTAAGACATCCCTTAAGTCACACTAGTGGAATGTGTTGGTAGCATCCCTAATACTACTTCAACCAAATGTACCAAAGAAGTCACCCTAGACTAGGTATATTAACTCAACAAGTCACAACACCTTCATTTATAACTAGACATAAGGCACATACTTCATAGTATCATATAAGTTCTCTTTCCTTATTACTACCTTAGTCGCAACTCATTTCGTTCATACCATTAGTAAACCACCCTGATAACCCCTTCACAAGCTTCCTTGTGCAATGTGCACAGAGTTTCCCATAACCCCACATATTCTAAGTAAACTCATTTAGAATCAAAAAATGTAATTCACATTCATAATCATAATTAATGTCTTGACATTGGAAAGTCACTTAACATGCATTTATACAATTCATACATAACATCACATAAATCTTACTTTCATACATGTATTACTATTATCCTATCTTGGAGTTCACTCGTGAAATGCATGGGTAGGGTCAATAGTCCTACCTATACTAAGTAATCTCCTTAAAAAGTTGTGATTAGATTCCATAATCATATCTTAGTTCATTTCATAAATCTCGGGAGATATAGACATAAGCGACATAGACCATCTGAGCTACATTGAATGCAGTGTTCTCCTCCGAAACCGAAAAGAGTGGGTTAAAAACTGCATAAGGTGTAACAAATGATACATAGATATCTAGCTGTAATCCACCAGCTATAATCTATGGGGTACGTAGTTATGGAATTTGGAGATTGTTACTACAAACATAGAATTACTGGGGTGGAGTTTCCCATCTCATGAGACAACATATATGTTTTGAACACGGACTTGCTAAACGTGAAGGTCCTCTTGTGGGAAGCGGAACTTACTAAACATAGAGCCCTTTCTCTCATTTGTCATGTTCACTCGGATATAGGCTGTAACTACCTTTTTATATATATTTAAGCCTTTAATGCTTTAATTCATAATGAAGGCTTTAGGAGTTCACTCCTTCATACATCATAAAGCTCAAAGGTATCTAAGATGAGAATTTCCTTTCAACATAGGACCTATATTATTTGAGAATGTTCTTTCACATAATTCTACTATTAATACATCATGTGTGTGTTCCTACAATGTGAGATCTACCTTCACATAAACACCTCTAGAAACACAATTTCATAACATCACAAATCGTATTCTTTATATGAATAGAACTAGGTAACGATTCATAGGAGAACTGTCCTTTCCTTAATCATCATGAGTCTATCCTATTCATAGTCATGCATGAACTGTGTAAATAAATTGGTCAACATGATCACATAATGGTTATTGCATACCCTTGAGGAAGCCACGCTCTAAAGATCACAACACGTGTACAACATTCCTCAAGTCTCAAATCATAAACACATATAGAGTATTAAGGACTAATTTATACACACACTTACATTACATCATTCGAGACAAGAACATATTCAACATTAGAATAGAGGACTCTAGCATACCTCGATCACACGTTATATAAGGTTTATATAGGTATGGGTCATGCTACAAGAGTATTCATCATCATTATCCACATAAACTACACCTAACACTAACATGATCATCACATATACACAACATCATCCACACACCTAAATCCTGCAACTAGTGTGGAAGACTATACATATAACTTCAATTCACTTACACATAATATTAGATTCAAGGCTACATCTTTCAACTTCCTAATTAGGGATATCATCATATCAATTCATATTGAATCTAATTAATTTAAGGACATGATCATAACACATAAACATGTACCAGAATTGAAACATCGCCTCCATAAGTTGACTATACAAATCATCATAATTCAATATACATTCTAAGCTGAATATAGGAAAATAGGTGAACTTGCCAAATCTCCAAGATAATGATCATCATGATATATTACCAACAATTCATAATCAATTGAGATAAATGAATATATATCTAAGCAATTCATGATAATGTAAACATAATGTAATCATCATATCATCAAGATCACAAGACCCACATAATAGGCCAATTTTCGAAATAAGGAAGATCATAAATTCTTAATGAAATTGTATTGAAATTCATAATTAAAACAGTAATGAAAAATAAATCCAACATTAGAATGACTTTGAAA
Source organism: Solanum pennellii (assembly GCF_001406875.1). Classification (NCBI taxonomy): domain Eukaryota; kingdom Viridiplantae; phylum Streptophyta; class Magnoliopsida; order Solanales; family Solanaceae; genus Solanum; species Solanum pennellii. The sequence goes on along the minus strand of NC_028643.1, from coordinate 11,295,291 downwards.
TCAATTTGACAATGAACCCATGGTTAGATTTAAAATTGTGCATTTTGGTCTTTGAATAACTTTTCGAAATCATTGATTGAACTCCATAGATGGAAGATTAATTAAGGATCAACGATTACCATGACTTATTGATTGAAGATCCTTGAAAAGTTGGTGAAGAAACAAGAGAAATCCAGCCCCTAGCTTGAACTTGTGTTTTGGTCTCCAATGGAGGTTTTGGGGTTTTGGAAGAGAAGAAGGTTTTGGGATTTTTGATTTTCTTATTGGGTATTGGGGTTTTGACTTCTGAAAGGGGTTAAATAGGTCTCAAAAAAAGTTTGTAAATGCCTCCTAAATTACCCAAAATACCCCCATACTTCCTTGGACTTTAAGACATGTCAAACTTAACTTTTATTTTAGAAATTTTCGTCGGGGAACAAGTCCGCGTCGCGGAGCTGTTCCCACATGATTTTTGGAATTAATTATTGGGGAAGTAGAGTACTCACTGTGTCCACGACGCGGACCAAACATTTAGCCTATGGAAACCCTAGTTCGTGACGCAGACATGTTTTATGGAAGAACAAAAGGTTGCTGCCTTGGGAAACTTCTTTTCCCAAGATTGGGTCCTTCTCGAGGACCCCTTGGGCAGTCCTTGAGGAGTCGCACCTAAAAGTTTTGACCCTAAATAGGCTTATTTAGATGTTAGGGTAATCCCCACTGACTTTAGACTCCAAACTACACATAAAATATGCCAAGGCACACTAGAACACACTTGCACATCTAAAGGCTAACTTTTGAACGTCTTTGATATTTGACCTCCAGACCACTTCAAATCAACAATACATTCTATAAAACACTTTATTAATATGTTATTAACCTTTTTATAAACATGTGAGGCTATATATACCTTTGCCCATTTTGAGGGCTGTTACAATATCCTCCACTTGGAAAACATTCGTCCTCGAATGACACTTGAAACATTTTAAACACTTTCAATGACTCAATGACCCATATTGGAGCTCACAGTACTCAAAATGGTATAACACATTAGTTAATGAACAAGACAAAAAAGGAACAGATACTTCATAATATCATGCATTCAAAGCAACATAATCAAACATGGACTACTCATACAATAATTTCCGTACATACTTACTGCTTCATATTCGTTGGCATTTGGAGCAACAACCTTCTCCAACTTTAAGCATGTTGATTGTTTCATTTTAAGGTTAGACATGAAATATTGGATTTCAATTGAACACTTAGGCATAATCTACAATTCAACTCATGAGAAAATTTGAAAAATTCATTTAGTTGCACAAGTATCATGAAAGATGTAGATTAACTACAATCTTACACCATCAAGGTCATATATGACATTGCCATGCTTATCTTTATTCAAGGAGGAACTACCTTCTCCTAACCACAACATATACACATATGCCATCAAAGAGTTCATGTAAAAGCAGTGCAAAAAGTCAATTTATATTAAGGAGGACTTCATTACTCCAAACCACATTATGCTAATTCTTCCTTCCTTATGAAGTCAACATGATAGGTAATACCAAGTACATAACAACACTTTAGGAAGTAAACTACAACTTTCTATTCCTAGTATATCACTTGCTTTCGTAAACATGCATCTTTTTAGGAAACTTATCACAAGTTATAGGCAAAAAATAGGTAGAGGCTAGACAAACCATCATTCCTGAAGAGTGAGCCCATTAGTAACAGTTCCAAAATCTCAAAAGTTACACATTTTTAAAAGAGGATCATCTTTTCTTTTTTAAAGCATATTCAATTTCTCATTGTGGTGACAAACAACACATCTTATGAGTTACATAAAGTGTGCTCATTAAGATATATAATGAAATCAAATTATACATTTATAATATAAGTATGTACAACAACATGAGCAACATGCAATTTATCAAAATCCCTTTTTCTTGCAATAATGACCTTCCATATCATTTATAACATATTGTCATTTAAGATGTGCATAACATATGGTAAACATGCAACGTATCCTTTTATGCAAAACTCCCACCATTAAAAAGCTACTTAGGAACTCTTTGGTTTCAACCTTGAATAAGAATAGATAGAAAAAATAGGATACCTACAACCTTACTACTCAAATAATCATCCCTCACTTAGGATAAACCCACTTAAGAGAAACTTACATCATTCAACGGGACTTGGACTTACCAATTCTTCTAATCAATCACACATCTCCCTCTTGGAGTCAAGCTCATGCTAACTTTTCTTAACATCACCTCCTTCCATCTCTCAAGAAGAAATCATTTCCCCCATTATTTATTCACTCACACTACACTAGGTGATGTATTCAAGAGATCAAAAATGCGTAGCTAGCTTACTCCAGTCCATATTCATCAGTCCGAGTTATTCCTAACATATGAAATTCTAAGGGAACGCTAAGTAGGACAATTAAGGGCATTCACAACCCTATTATCTAGGGACATTATCCACCACGTGGGGTAAGCTTAATAACATTATTATCACCTCATATCCTTTAGCACTAAGGTCAAAGAAAGTCAAGACCGAACCTACACACTCCTCACATATGAAGGTTTGACATTTTTGCTACTCCTAATTCTCATCCAAAGGAGCTTACCAACTAAACCATCAAAAGGTATACCTTAAGTACCATTTCCCCTCTACAATTAGCACCTAAAGGAACTCGTATAATTAAGTTAGGTCATACTACGCAACTTCATGGGGCCTTAACTACACCATGAATAGCACGGGTAATTCCAAATCTTCCCACTTCTACTACCAAGTCATAACAAGGGTAGTACTTTAGGATTCAAGCCTACAACGGTCATCACCTTTTTGTGGAAACTTCTAAAAAGCTTTGTATAGGTACAATTTAAGAACTTCCTCAATTGACCATACTTAAATTCGTGCTTAAAAGACAACCAACCACTTCAAAGTAGGTCAACCTAAATTCTCTTATTCTATTCAAGAGTTAAGGATACATACTATACATCCCCCTAAGTCACCTTAGGGTAACATACTTCCAACTTATTAAACAAATCCCCTTTTTCCCCATACATATAATAGGCTCATAGAGGGAAGTAATCAACTAGCCATAAAGGTTCTCTGATTAGCTAGTATACTTCATGACCACCCTACAAGGTTCAACACCCAACTTTCCTCCTTAGGAGAAAGTCCATACAAAGACTCCAATCCACATAAGGTCAACTATGGGGCATTTTTCCACCAACAAGGCAACATCATTCATTCACTATTTACCACTTTTCTCAAAAATATTTCAAGCCTATTTCATAACATTACAGTATCATCATATTTAATCATGATACAACCCATCTTTAAAAATGGAACTACATTAAACTGTAATATCACTTAATCAAGTAGAACCATATCATACCATAGCTTCTCAACATAATAACTCACACCTCATATATCACACACACATATATATATATAAATGGCATCACATCAACGTATACCAAATTCACCTTCACAAATCCTCATCAAACCATTAAACCAATGTAAGCATCAAAATTCACCTTTTCTCCCTCAAGCATTGAGACATCATCCCAATTCAAACAATCACATCTAAAAGACCACCAGACAAGGAAACATAAGACAGAGATCATATACAACTAAGCTCTATGGAACAACAAAGAGTAGTGAAGAAAGTGAAACTCTATCCTCCTATAGCCTCTCACTCTTAGATTTAACGCGACTCACCACCGATAAACGACACTTTATTAAACATGGCAATATGAGACTTTTTACTCTAAAACAATTTTCTATAACGTTATTCTCTAATACCAAGTTTGTAATGACATGAGAGTTACCCCAGAAGTTATGGTATCCTCAAGTCTCCACACCACGTCATCGACCTCTCGGAAGTCAAGGACAAGCCTCTTAGCATTCTTTCCTTGCATAGACATATAAATTTAGCAAAAACTTTCAAACTTTTCATAGCACATCATATGCTAGAACATCACTTCATAGAAGTCTCTTTTCCATCATAACACACAACTCAATCTAATAGAATAGGGACACAATCCTTAACAACATAAAATATAAGTTTAATCTATTACATCAACTGAAAGAATATCGTTACGTAGGCAACCCATGAATCATAAGGGTTCCTTTACTTGAACTTTGGAGATCTATCCAAGCTCTTTTTTTAGGAGACATCCTCTAGCCATCACCACCTACACTTTGCGTAAAAAGATGAAGAAGAATGGTATTAGTACATGAATGCACTAAGTATGACAACAAATGCAAAAACATACATTTAAAGAGGAATTTTCATTTGAAACCATGCAACATGTCTTTTTAGTAAACTTCATGAACATAGGCACATATACGCACAATATAGTTCACGTACATCATATAGACATGTATACTATTCAATATAGCACTTAAATACCTTTATCAAACTTTGAGGCATATTCAATACATACAATACATTAATTCTCTTTTTACATCAACATTTTTCCTTAAGATATTCTCAACCCTCAAGTTTACATAGTACAATGTATAATCTTAAGGTCACCTAAGATAGTCTATGATAAATATGTTTAATAAACACAACCACATATAATCATTAGGTCATAAGAACATCATAATACATAAGATTCACATAAGCACCACAATCTACGAAAAACCCTAAGTCATACTAGTGCAATGTGTTTGTAGCAAACCATAATACCACTTCCACCAAGTGTACCAAAGAAGTCACGTTAGGCTAGGAATAACCTACTCAACAAGTTATAAAACCTTCATTTATAACTAGACATAAGGCACATACTTCATAATATCATGTAAGAATCTTTTGTTTAGTACAATCTTAGTTATAACTCATTTCGTTCATAGTATAAGTAAACCACCCGCTTACTTGTGCAATGTACACTAGAGTCCCATGCCCCCACATATACCAATTAAACTCATTTAGAAGCCGTAAGTGTAATTCACATACATAATCATAATTCATGTCTTTACATAGCAAAGTCACTTAACAAGAATTAATATAATTTATACATTACATAATCATATCTTAGTACATTTCATAACTCTCGGGAGAGATAGCTTTAACCCACATAGACCATGTGAGCTACATGGAATCCGGTGTTCTCCTTCAACACCGAAAAAAGATGGTTAAGTCTTGCCTAAGGTGTAACCAATGATACATAGTTATCTAGGTGAAATCCACAAGATATAACCTATGGGGACACGTAATCATGGAACATGAAGATTGCTACTAGAAACCTTGACTTATTAGCATGGAAGCTCACATCTCATGACACAACATCTATGTTGGGAACCGAACTTGGTAAACGTTAAGATTCTCTTGTGGGAAGCAAGACTTACTAAATGTGAAGCCCCCACTCTCATTTTCCATGTTCACTCGATGCTAGGCTCTATCTCCTATTTAAATATAGTTAAGCTTTTAATGCATTAATTCATAAAGAAATCTTTATGGAGCTTGCTCCTTCACACATAATAAAGTTGAAAGATATCTAAGATGAGAATGTCCTTTCATCATAGAACCTAAATTGTGTGAGAATGTCATTTAACATATTCCTACAATTCACACATCATGTGCGTGTCCATACAACGTGAGATCTACCTTCTCATAAACAAATGTAGACACACATGTTCATAACTTCACAAAATGTATTCTTTACATGCATATAAATACGTAATGATCTATAAGAGAACTATCATTTCCTTAATCATCATGAATCTATCCTATTCATAGTAATCCATGAACTGTTTGTGTACATTGGTCAACATGATCTGATAATGATAATTGCATAACCTAGAGGAAGCCACCCTCTAAAGATGACATCACATGTACAACATTCCTCAGTTTCAAGTCATACACACATATAGAGTATTAAGGAACATGGCCTACACACACTCACATTACATCATAGGAGACAAGAACATATTCAACATTAGAATAGAAGACTCCTAGCATACTTTGATCACACATTCATAAAAGGTTCATATAGGTAATGGTCATGTTACAAGAGTACATCATTATTATCTATATAGACCACACCTAACCCTAACATGATCATCACATAAACAACTAGTGTGGAAGACTATACATATAAATTCAATTAACTTGGACATGATATTAGATTCAAGGATACATCCTTCAAGTTCCTAAGCATTGAAATCATCATATCAATTCATCTTGCATCTAATTACTTCAAAGACATGATTATAACACATAAACATGTACCATAATGTAAATATCTCCACCATAAGTGGACCATACAAATAATCACAATTCAATATACATTCGAAGCTAAATATAGTAAAATAGGTGAACTTGCCGAATCTCCAAGCTAATGATAATCTTGATATATTACCAAAAATTAATAATTAATTGAAATAAACAAATATAGAAATAAGAAATTCATGATAATCTAAACATAATCTAATCATTATATCATCAAGATCACAAGACCCACATTATAGGCCAATTTTAGAAATTAGTTGGACCATGGGTTCTTCCGGAAATTGGATTGAAATTCATAATTAAAACAGTAATTAAACATAAATCCATCATTAAAATGACTTTGAAATCAATTTGACAATGAAGTTATGGTTCGATCGAAATTTTGAAGCTTTGGTCTTTGAATCACTTTTTAAAATCATTGATTGAACTCCTTTGATGGGATTAACTAAGTATTAACGATTAGCAGAACTTATTGATTGAATAGCTATGAAAAATTGGAGAAGAAACCATAGAAATCCAGCCCCTAGCTTGAACTTTTGTTTTGGTCTCTAATGGAGGTTTTGGAGTTTTGGAAGAGAAGAAGGTTTTGGGATTTTTTAATTTTCTTACTGGTTGTTGGGGTTTTGACTTGGGAAAGGGGTAAAATAGGTCTTAAAAGTTTTTGTAACCGCCTTCTAAATTACCCAAAATACCCGCATACTTATTTGGACTTCAAGATATGTCTAACGTAACTTTTCTTTTGTGAAATCTCGTCGGGGAACAAATTTGCGTCGCAGAGTTTTTCCCACAATATTTTTGGAATTAATTAGTGGGGAAGTAGACTACACGACTTGGACCAAACATTTTACATATGGAAACCCTAGTCCATGACGTGGACATGTTTCAAGGAAAAACAAAAGGCTGGTGTCTTGGGCAGGTTGTTAGCCCAGGTTGGGTCCTCCTCAAGGACTCCTGGGGCTATCCATGGAGAGTCGTACCCCGACATTTTGACCCTAAATAGATTAATTTGGATGTTAGGGTCATCCCCACTGACTTTAGACTCCAAGAAAAACCTAAAACATGCCAACACACACTAGAACTCACCGCACGTCTAAAGGCTAACTTTCGAATGTCTAGGACATTCTTTGACGTTTTACCTCCAAACATCTCCTAATAAACAAAATATACATGTTATAAAACACTTTATTAACATTATATTAACCATTTAAGACACATGTCAGGATTTGCATACCTTAGTTCATTTTGAGGGTAGTTATATTAAGCTCCAGACCACTGATAATTCAACCAAGGCTTTACTTAGTCCCAAAATCATCCCCCAAAACTATTGGAACTCCCCAAATTACAATCCTAGCATTCAAAACCAATTGTCTACCAAAGTCAATCTGGAAACTAAAATCTCAAAAAATACCAACTTAGGACATCAACCGACAACTCTCTTAGACCAATCTCCACATTCCACGACTTATGGAATCAAAGGATTTCATTCTGTTAGTCAAAACTCCACAACACACAAAAAAATTTTTTAACAACTTTACCCTTTCAAATTACAAATTCATAAATTCTCAACTTTTAACTCAAAATTGGAAACCAATTTCAAAACTCATTCAGAAATTAATCGGGGCCTATATCGAGAGGGTTATAATTTTAATTTTATCAATGTTATTAAAACCGATCGACCAGGGCATTACATATCCATTCTAGAAAAAACTTCACAAAATTTTACTCTAACTCAACCACTACTAAAACAAAGAACTTAACCTACACACAAAGGTGTGGAAATGATAGGACCCATGGGGGACGCAAGAAGTCTATACACATAAGATGCACGAGAAAACACTGTAGAAATGTCCCTAATGCAACATTTAATACCAAAAATCATATATTGTGGATACCTAGATTACCCCTATGTTGTGATTTTATACTTTCATTTCCACGGTGTTTAGGTAGCACAAGAATCAACATCCAACATCAAAATCAAAAGTTGACCCCAAAGCAAAAATTTTATAGCAATGAAGGAAAGATAAATAGAGTGAGATAATATGGGTCACAATCTAGCAAATATAACATGATCATGATCACTTTATCCCAAATTACACAAAAGATAGCTATATCATCAATTTCTCTATTATAAATCATAAAGTGATAAATTAAAGTCATATCAAGTGAGAAAATACGAGTCCTAGCTCACTCATTAGGTCTAAAATCATACTCACTTAGTCACCCAATTTTTAATCAATAATAGGTATCAATTTTTCATAACATGACACCGCTATCAACATAAATGTCAACCATCTCATTTATACAGAAACCTCACTACCCCTAGATAAAGTAATTACCAACAAAATAACTTCAAATAAGAGTCTGAGAAGCCTTAAATTACCTTAAATAGGAATAACAAAGTGCCAAACAATGATTCCCCCCTTCCCCTTGATAAAGCCTCTAAACGATCCTAATCTACTCATATATGAAAGCACTTTTTAGGGGTATTATTTCTTGCTAGGTAGACCCATTCATATCACAAAATGAAGTAACTAGCTTTGTGCACGCTTTCAAAGCTCTCTAACATTTTCACTTTAGTTACACCTATGTCTCCCAACAATTTCAAAGTTTAAGGATTAAACTTGTACATCTATTTTTATATTAGAATCATATTAAATTTCTATTTTAGATAGTAAAACCTTGCACACGTGTGATATAATTTAACATACTTTTGTTGGTAATGATTATCTCTCGCGTTATTGTCTACTATTCGACCAACTGATTTAACTTTCAATAAGATGCATACAAAATCTTTGAAGAAAATGAAAATAAAGTAAATTAAATAAACAGACTAATTGTAGATCTAATATATTTAGTAAATATGTGCATCTCAAAGATACTCTCATTGGTAAACTTTTAAAGCTCGTAATAATAATAAAATCATTCGCGATATGTTGAGAATTTAATTGGTTTTTGCAAGGTATAGACCCTTTGTTGTTAGTAAATACTTCATCAATGTCTTTGTTAAAACTCTAAGAAGTAAGATTTAGCACCACATATCTACCAATATTAATGAAATAGCTTTGGTTTGGTTTGAAAGATCCCTTTCATGTTTTTATCCGGGGTAGAGAACACTAATTATCCACTCGATCATTTTGAAAACTATCAAGAATTTACTAGTTTGCCCAACAATGATTGACCCTGAGTCCTTTATGAATTAGTTGTGAAACTGTTGTTTGGATCTTTGAGTTAAAAGTTGAAAATTTGATAAGCTTTGAGTTTGAAATGTTAAGTTGTTCCAAAATTAATTTGAACTTTGTTTTGTAGATTTGAGTGTTTTAATGAATTTTCATCAATTCCATCAATCTCGAAAGGTGAAATATGATCTATAGGAGTTGTAAGTTTCAAATTCTAAGTCTTTTTGATGATTTGGGATCTTAAAAGTGTGAAATTGTCTAATTTTATCGTTTGTTGACTTTGTTTGATATTCGGTGTTTGTTTTGTTCGATCATCATCTTGAGAGTTTTGTTAGATTTGAGGAAAATTTTAAACATAGGTTAGGTATTGAGTTAGTTTCTTTAGGTTTTCACATATGTCGGGTAAAGGAAACCTAAAAATCACGTTTTGAAGGTTCCATTGAGTCTAGAACATGGAGTATATTTATTTTTCCGATGTTTGTTATGTGCACGAGTTTCCAAATGAATCTCAGAGGTCATCTTGATGCTCTTATAGTATATTGATATTTATGGTTTCGAGTTCTGTGCGATGATAATATTGGTCATCTCTATCAAGAGTCTCCCTTGTCGTGATGCGTTATATATGATTTTAGGTGCATCACGATCGTGTGGGTGTTGTCGTGATTGTGATAGTAAACTTTAGTTAGTTGGTTGTATTTTTTTATCCCAATCGCATGATTCTATATTGCAATCGTGATGACAAATTGAGTCCTAGGAAAAGTTTTGCCTTAGAATTGGGTTTCAACCCCCATTTCACCTTTTTAATCTTTTGGAGCTTTGGTGTAGCATTTGGACTTAATTTTTAAGGAAAATCTTTTGTATAACTGTTCACAACATTATATATTATATTACCCATTATTAACTATGGATTTATGTGTCCAAATCAATCTATTGAAATGTAAAATTTGGAGTTATCTTAAAGAACCGAAGTACTTAATAAAATTGTAAATTTGAAGTGGTTTTGATTTCAGTTTCAAAATTATTTTCACTAATGAGTTCATAAAGCCTTAGACATCTTCATTGTGTTTTATATTCCAGATTTAAACCTCCATTTTGAAATTGGGATTTCAGTTTTTTCGTCCATTTCTCAGTATAACACAGATGGAAGGTGTTTTTTTCTTATGAATGATTGTAAATACTTCCTTATTTTATATTATGTGACTTTGGAAGTGATTCTTAAGGGGAAGACTCAACTCTTGGAGTGATTAATGATTGATTCAAAGCAAATGACCTCCTACAATTTGTGTATCTCCTTCATTGATTGTTGTTGGGAGTAATGGGGAAGACGTGAAGGGATTAAATTTTTCACTTGATACATTTAAAATAATAAAAAGCAGTTGAAATGGAGAAGGCTATGCGATGAACATGATGATGTGAATTATCGTATTATGACCCTTGTTGATTGATGTATGAAATGCTTGAAAACAAGATTGCGGACTTGAATTTTATGATTTGTTTTCTCTTTTGTTCCATGTGATATTGTTTGTGTGCGTTGATTCTGAATAGTGTGATGGGACATTTACTTATTTATGAGGATGAGGCTTTTCTAGAAAGTGTTATGATATTGAGGTCTCTATGTGTGAGTATTGTTATGTTGAGGTCTTTATTGATGGGTGTTGAGATCTGTGGATCATTTCCGAAATATGTTTATAAAGACGAAATGAACTGATTGTTAGTAATGTAATGTTTATGGGAGAAGATTCTGACTATTTATTTGACACAAAGCCGATGGGAAATGGTTCGGGATAGTGATGGAAAGAGAATGGGAAATGGTTTTGGTTAGTGATGGAAAGAGGATTGGAAATGGTTTTGACTAGTGATTTGATATATAGTATATGGGAAATGTTTCTATCTTGTGCTATTGTAAAACCTCAAAAATTAGACATGGATCTTTTTGCAAGAAAACAACAAGAAAAGGTGAACCAAATAGGGATTCACAGGACGTGATCAGGAACACAGTTCATCACTGTTATCATGGTTTACACCCTCACAAAGCTGGTGTACTACGGGACCCTTCACGGGCTTTGGATTCCCATATGATCTATGGAAAGGCTCGTGGATGTTAAACAGAACTACCAGGGCTCAGACGTCAAACATAGAGCAACAAGAGGAGAAAGAGACACCAATTTTCCCAAGAATAGTAATAATTCTTCATGTTTAATACCCAAAACTAAAAAATCTCTCCTTAGATTTCATCACCAAGTATGTGGGGTTTCATTAGTTTTTTCCTTTCATCCACTAGGTCCATATAATCCAGTGAGTTCCTTCATTCTCCATATATTGTTTAGACCTAGGGTTTCTAAAACCTTAGACAATTACTATATTTTACATATTGTAGTAACCTAAATCAAAACAGCATGTTTCTAGGAAAGTTTGCATGTTCATAGCAAAAATCACAGAAACCTAGTTGTGTAGATTCTCCTAGTTTATGAATTATAGTTGACAGGGTATTAAACACATAACCATGTTCTAGTTCCGAATGTTACATCATCAATGCAAAAATGTAGCATTATTTGATTCACATATTGAGTATGGAGTACACTTGAAGCTGAGTTGGACTAGGGTTTAGCATACCCTCATAGTCCCAAATCTACCTTCCCTCTGTGGATATAAGTCATCTCTATGGGTATCAGATTTAGTAATCAGGTCATTCATGCCTTCTACCCCTTGAAAGGAATGTTGGGTACTCTTGATTGGTGTATACATCGGAATCAATATTTAGCTTATCTAGTTGTATGTCTGTTAATAGTAGCTCCCACAGACAAACTCTTATTGCTTTTGACTTCTATATACTTCACTATTCAGTTTAACATGTCTTGTTCATGATAAGGACTTGGTTATTGCATTCAATTATCTTTTAAATACTTATATTTTTGTTCAAATTAAAGAATTACTCAGTTATGATGTGTTTCCGCTTATTAATATTTGTTCAACTTAGCATCTATATTATGCATGCTCAGTAAATTCCATGTATTGATTCTTACTCTGCACTACATCCTTTCATGATATAGGTTCAGTTACTCAGCATTTGGACCGGTCTAGATCAATTCTGGGTCAGAATTCAACAAGTTCAGTGCGGTGTCCTCATACATAGAAGATAAAAGACATGCTTCCATTTCACTCTTTTACATTTTACATTCAGTTTTTTAGAGTTATCTAGGGGGCATGTCATAGAAACATTACACATTTAGAGGATTGTCATACATATTAGTAGATTGAACTTGAGTTTTTAAGCGATTGTTTCACTAATCGCTTAAGTCTTAGTATGCTTTTTCTATCTAGAATAGTGGGTTTTTCCACATATTAAGTGCCTTTGTTCTAGCTTCTTTATTGTTTATGTTTCACTTAGATATTTTAGTATGCTTATAATATGACAGACATAAGGTTGGCTTGGGGTCACCCGTGATCCTACGTCCCATATTATGTTAAGGGGGTAGACTTAGAGCGTGACACACTTGCTATCAAAGCATTAGGTACAAGGGACCTAGATTTTATAAAAGTCACACTAAGTAAAGTGTCTTTCATTAGTCTAAAGTACATCACATCTATTAGAGGGAGGCTACGTAGTGTTTTAAGAAAAACATCACTTTCTTTGCATTTTTACGTGCGTTGATAGGATCAAACTTCTCGTTTATAATTTATTGTTATACATTTCAGACTATGTCTACTCGTAGAGCTAAAATGGAAAATGCTAATGCACCCAATGCTAACCCAGTTCCTGTAGTCCAAAACCGCGAGTATACAAATGCATACATTCAGAATGTGATAAAACTCTTTGCTAAAAGTGTAGCAAACCAGAACAATCAGTAGGTCTGAATTCCTACTAAAATTATTGGTGGATCAACTACATCTAGGGTTCAAGATACTATTTCGGATGAATTCACCTAAGTTTCTAGGGATGAAGGTTTTTAAGGACACACAAAACTTCATTGATGAGGTTAAGAAAACACTTAGAGTAATGGAAGTGACTAGAACTGATAGTATTGAGTTCTCATCCTACCAACTTAAGGATCTTACTCATATCTAGTTCACTTAGTAGAAAGATAAAATGGGTGTGATGCAGCTCTTGTGATTTGGGAACTAGAGTTCGTCTAGACAAGTTCTTCCCAATGGAATTTACAAAACCTAAGTCACATGATTTTGTGAACTTGAAGCAGGGTTCCATGTCACTATGTGAATATGGATTGAAGTTCACTCAACTATCCAGGTATGCTCCACACTTGGTTATTGATCCAAGATCACAGATGAGTAAATTCTTATTTGGGATATCAGATCTTGAAAAGATTGGGTGCATAAAATCTATTCTCCTTGGGGATATAGATATATCCATACTCATGACTCATGCTAAATATATTAATCGAGACTAGCTTAGGTAATTGACTAAGGATTATAAAAAAGACAAAATATGAAACAATGAATACTCAGTACATAAGTCGAACAGTTGAAATCTCTCACATGTTAAGTCGAGGTCTACAGCCCCAGCACCTTCATCACCAAGTGCTCCATCCTTTAGGCTTTCACTAGATCAAAAAGGTAGGGTATCAGATCTAGGTCTCAAGGGAGTGTTTCAGGTACTAGGACCTTACAGTCGAGGAAGGGTGCTTTGGGTGTGCTTGGTCTTACCATAAGTTGAAGGATTCGCCTTTGCTAGGCAGGGGCAATGAGGTAAGAAAAATAGAGCTCAGTTTACAGATCTAGTAGCACCAGCGGTAGTCCAGCTCAGTATGGTGTTTCATCTTGTACGAGTGTCGGTCATTGCAAGAATATGACGTATTCTCTCCAGACTTGTTATGTCCAAGAAGATTCTTCTTATCTGTTAATCAGTACGTTACGAGTCTTTCATTTACATGCTTATACATTGATAGATCTAGGGTCTAATTGTCATTTGTAACTCCTTACATAGAATTAAACTCCAATGCAACTAAAGAAACTCTCTAAAACCCGTCTTGGTATCTTCTCCAGTTGTTGGCCGAGTTAAAGCTAGACGGATATACAAAACTGACCTATCATAGTCTCTTTGAAATTCACCTCATCAGATCTTCTAGAGGTAGAAATGGTAGATTTTGATATCATTCTAGGCATGGACAAGTTATCTTCCTTTTATGCTTCACTCAATTGTAGAACTACAAATGTTCGATTTCAGTTTCCGAACAAGCAAGTCTTTGAGTGGGATGGTAGTATCATAGTGCCTATTGGTCAATTTATCTCGTATGTTAACTCCAGAAATATGGTGTCTAAACGGTGTATGTATCATCTTTATCAAATAAGGTGTTCAAGCTGCGAAACCCCAACTCTGGATTCAGCCCAGTAGTGAATGAGTTTCCAAAAGTGTTTCTACAATATCTTTCTTTAGCTCCTCCCGAATGGGAAATCAACTTCAAGATAGATCTCCTCCCATATACCCAACCTATTTTGGTTCCTCCTAACAAAATAGTGTCAGTAAAGCTTAAGAAATTGAAAGACTGGTTGGATGACCTTGTAGATAAGGGCTTCACCAAACCCTACAACTCTACATGGGGTGCTCCAATATTGTTTGTGAAAAAAAGAGATGGTTCTCTCAAAATGTGTATTGACTATCGACAATTTAATAAAGTTGTCACGACTCGAGAGTATACCCTAGAAGAAATACTATTCTTTAATCGTGGCACAACATACGTGACCTCTCGGAGGTCTTGTACAAGCCCTTTGGCTTCATTCATTGCATACATGTATGAAAAGTAGTGCGGAATTAAAACTTTTCACACGAAATAATAATACTTAAAAATATCTCTTTTATAGAAAATCATAAGGAAACACTAAGTCTCAAAGTCATCATCTTAGACACACGAATATCTTGGGAGACGACCCGCACACTAACAAAATTGAAATATCTAAGTCTATTACAATGACTTTAATAAAGAAAAATAAACATAGTGATGTCTTCGGATTTATTGAGGACATACCCCAACATTGCTTGAATGAATATTGATCTAAGCTTCCACTTCAAATGACTCCTCTCAAATTCCACCTATACATTTAGAAAGAAAAAATGGAATTAGTACATTAGAATGCATAAAGTATGATGACATGCAATGAAAACCATGATAAAAGGATATTTGTATAAAACATTCTCTTTTTGTAGAAAACTTTTCAGACAAGTATATGAGTCATTACAAGTAAACATAAACAGATAAGTCACCTTACACAATATAGCACATTACCACTTGAAATCATAGTAGGATAATACTCACCTATAAAACGTCCTCCCAAGGCTCACTTGAGTAAGACATGAAGCGGCCGCCTATACATCACTCCACACACACCTAAGATAACCTCTAGTTTTCCTAAGATAAGATTATTCACAATATTCAATTAAAGCCCTACATAAAGTTGATCTAGGACTCGCGTATGTAGGACATGGAGAGACCGCCCATACACCCTCTCCAAGATTAACTAAGAAATACTTAAATCTACTCTAGATAAGTACTTTTCCATTTACATACATTTATCTTATGTAACTATGTTCATTATGTCTTTTAGGAGACATTCAACAATTAAGGACTTCCACATAATGGTCATGGAGAAAGACCTAGGGAACCTACACACTAGCATCTTTAAAGACTACTCGTGCAATATCTAGATAACTTCACATTCACGTACCTAAACATTGTAGAACCTATCGAATAATTGAATGTATCCCACATAATGAGAATAGTAAATAACCGACATAGACCATACTAGTTAGGCATGGAATCCGGAGTCAAACCCTACGTTGATGGAGTGTCTTCTACTTGCCAATGGTAGAATTAGGACACATCTCATGTAGGCACATGGATAAGGAATGTCAACGGTTTCTTTTCACTCTAGGCTCATCTCAAGAAGATTCACTCCCCAAGCATACTCAATCGATGCTACTCTTTATTCTCATAGATTAAATCAATCTATGGGCATATGAAGAGGTACTATATTGAATTCACAATCAAATCATAATACATCCAACTAAATGAGGTCCACTAGGGATGCCAAACAATGGTCAAATAGAATAGCTCAATGACTTTCTTAAGGATTGTTTCGTGTTGTTCTAGCCAACCAAACCCTAAGTCAATCATTCACAAAAGAAGGATTCCATAATGAATTTCAAATTCAATGATATCATAACCCCCTTCCTAGAAGGTTCCAAGTTAATGACACTCTTAACTATGTTCAAGGTCACATTCCAATAACACATTTACATACATGACAAAGGTGTTTTATCCTACTAAGTTAAGGATTCATATTCACATTCTTGATGTATCAAGTAAGGTACATTGGTCTACCCAAACAGGGTCACCTCATTATCATTTATCACATGTATAATATCATTCAAGTTGCACACACAGTAAACTAAGTATACTTGCACGTGAACAACCACACTTCTATAGAAACACCACTATAATCCATCACAAGTCTCATATAGTCAGTTAGGAAGATTCACACTCCAACATTAAGTATACACATATAAGGCATCATTATATCCTATCATGATCGCATATTATTACTTAGAAAAACACATGATTGGACTTTACATATACACACAAATCATGTAGACCTTCTGCCACATCTGGGAATACCTACTTGAATAACTGGCATTGGCCTCCTCTTTGAGGACTAAGACTAGCCTCCTAGCTTGCATTATTACATTCATCGGTAAAAATTAGCTGAAATTTAGAACTTTTTACTACTTCTACACATTGAGGTTTACATAGACCTCTACATACACATAATAGATATATATCGAGACCCTTCGTATAGGAAGATTACTTAATCTTCTACTTTTATTGCACATAGATATATAGAATATACTATAGTCTTAAAATAGTCGTCTCATCTCATAACCATCTAATAAGAGTATATCAAATAGGGCCTATCCCATAGATCAATACAATAAGACCATATATATGTCATACAAAGTTTAGTATCCAAATTAAAAGGAAAGAAACATAAGAGTCTTAATATTAAAAACAACTTCACAGTTTTATAGTGGAATTGCCCTCGGAAAGTGAGGACCTACCCAACTTGGATGATTGAGAATTCCAAGTCTTCTTCAAAGTCGTCTCCAAAATCTTTTCAACGACCAGAACCTAAAATGTTGGGGAAAATAAAGAAATGGGGTTAGTATACTACTTGTACTAAGTATGAGACCATATACACCCATATCATGAAAACATGCTAAAAACTAACCTTTCTTGAAAACATGCTATTTTACCCTTGAAAACCTTATGCACATTCAAGAAGACCATACCAAATAAAAAAGACATATTCCTTAAGTCATAGGCATGTACATCAAAAGACCAACAATACAAAGTATAGTGAAGTTAATGATTATATCAACATACTTGCATATAATATGAAGACCACTATAGTCATCAAGTTATAACTTCAACAAGCATGAATAAGAGTTCATAATAACATAACAAAAGAAAGATGCAATGACCAAGAAAAGCCCCGTAACCTTACATAATCAAGTAACCCAACAAGAATCATGACCAACCTCCTACTTTACATAGCCTGACATTTAAGATTGCATATCATCATACATTAACAAACGTATACCAACACATTTTCATAAGTGAAAACTAATCAACATATAGAATGAAAAACGTACAAGTTCATCATATACATATCATGTACCATTATAATCATATACATACATAAGAACATCCTCCTAAGACTTCCTTCAAGGATAACTAGTGCAATGTTTAGGCAGAAACCTACACCCCTACCTAGACTAAGCTAAACCCCTTAGATAAACTTGGTTAAAGTGCTTCTTTTTAATTCATTTTACCTTTTCAGAACATTTTGCCTTAACCAACATAGACCGCATAAGCCAATGTGGAACCGTTGTCATGAAACCCTTCACCGAAAGAAGGTGGACTACTCGCCAAGGTAGTACCAAAACATGAACAAAGTAACTCAGTAATCTACTAGATAGTATTCCTATGGGGAAAACATAGTTCAAGAACTAGGAGATATAGTTTGGACCCTTTTTAATTGTAGTCTCCAATAACAAGAGTACATTAGTGATCATGCCTTCCCTATCTAGGAAGGGACACTCCTCACACTAGTTCACTCGGTGCTAAGCTACAGTCCCTTCTGAAATGTCTTTAATGTATTTATTTATTGTAGTAGCTTAATGTAGGTCATAGGGTCTAATCCTTTTATAATCATCATCATCATAGCTCAATAAGAATTACATGAGTATAAACCTTTCATTACAATTCATATAAGTGAGGTTAGCACATTTACATATCACTTCATGAAACGACACATCGGTAAATCGTTCACCATCTTTATAACATTTACATCTTAGTTAACACCTCACAAACTATAATCAAGAAATTTCAATTAAACATCATACCACCCTATCAATCCTAGTACAAGGCATACTCCAATACAACTTCATGATTTAATCAAAATTAATCATAATTTGAAGTAAAGCATAGGGATCACAAGACTTACCAAGTATCCTTCATAATTCATCATCAAGGTGTTACCATCTACCCTTAATTCAAATAATTAGGGTGTAGATTAATCATAAAACAATAACCAACATAATAACAAGTCTAATTGAATGACTACGTAACAATTCATCACTAGCTCATAGCTTAAGATAAGATACTTAGGTCAAATTCGCAACATACTTCATAACCTAAATCACTTCTCAAGAACTAGCAATTATAGGACTATAATTCACCCTAACTCATTCATTTGATACAATAACGTCGTCTAGTATTAATTCAACCAATAACCAATTTTGTTGAACCAATATAACACAATTCTTATCAAAATCATCACCTAGGGTTAAGAGGTAAAGGTCATCTTCTACAAATAAACAAATTCATCATTATATATCATAATTGAGTTAAATAACATGTTAATCTATTCATAATATAAAAAATAAATCATAAGCAAGTCAGTTCACAGCATTAATTTCGTATTGGATGAAACCCCAACTTTTAAAATCAATTTGATGGAACCCTTTGAGGAAAGAAGTATCAAAGGTGAAAGATATCTCATACCTTAATAAATTGATGAATACATTTGACTTTTTGCAGCCTTTAAACCTCTCTTAGGTTTGTCTTCAATGGAGTTCTTCACTAGAGAGAGAAAGAAGAGAGAAGGAAGAGAGTTTTGAGTTTGGGAATTATGGGAGTTTTTGTTAGTCTAATTAGGTTAGGACTTTATATAGGTGGTTAACCAACTTAATTATATCTCCTCTAACCCCTAATAAACTTCCTAACTAATCCAATTAATTAATTAACTTAAGTAACAACGTGCAGCAAAACAGACCCCTCATAAACGAGACCCGATCGACGGTCTGTCTATGAGATGACGGCCAATGGACCCTCTGTCCTGTTGGTCCATAGTTTTTGTCAGAGGATGTGAAAAATTACCTTTACAATATTTTGGTTAACTTACCATCGACGGTGCCCATTGACGCCCCGTCGATTGCACTCTTCTGTGCACACTATCGTAGGCAGTCCTTTGACCAAAAAATGCAAGGGTCCTCCTCAAGGTCCCTTGGTTTGTCCTTGGAAAGTCGTGCCCATATGTATCAACTACGAATCAACTTAAATATATGTTAGACACCCATAAAGCAATTTTCATCATTTTTCTACTCCTAAAAGCTAGTTAAATAGACTAAGGAACGCTATTACCTCTTTGAACTAGTTTCGGGACGTCATGGACGTTCTTCGACGTTTTGGTTTCTAGACTTCCTAAAAGACTTATATTTATATAAATAGACCTTAAAACATTGTCTAAACCGTATGAAACTATTGTTAGGCTCTAGAACGCGCCTAGGAGTTTCGAAGTGCACCTTCACAATGACAACATATCCAAGTTATAACATGCTAACTTCATAATTCATAAAGTAATGGTGACAAGGCCGGATTTTCACATTTATATCACATAAGCACAACTAGAATAGGTGGACCATAACAATCATCACAATTCAATACCTATACTACACAATATAGACAAGGTTAGGTCAACATACCACCAATCCAATCTCAACAACTCCAATCCATGGTCAATTCAACCAACTCAATCCTTAAAGGCTCTTACCAATAGCCATAGTCACCAATTCAACCCAATAATCAGAATATCCAATGATCAAAGATAATAATGTATGAAATTCAGCAATTTAGGAAATCATACATATAATTTTAACATGCTTCTTACATAATTGAATAGCCTAAAGTAAACTACACAAGAAAGCAATACAATTGAGACATGATCAAATCACCCATAATATGCCAAAATAAGGAACTCATGATTCGTATGTGTTCATGGAGTTTTTGTTCTAAAATCATTAAATAAACATGAATTCAATAATGATTCATTGATTCAAAATATTTTATGCAAGAACACATGGCTAGATAATAAAATAGAAACAATTCATCGTTTGAAAAGATCTTTAAAATCACATTGAAGATTGGCTCCTTCAAAAAAGAGATGCAAGGATGAAACATCATACCTTAATTGATGATTAGCCTCAAAATTAAAGCAGATTTGATGGACAAATCAAGCTCCAAGATCCCTCCTTGCTTCACGCTCCAATGGAGTTCTAGAGAGTTTTTCTTTTAGGGTTTGGGCTTTAATTTCGAAGAATGAACTTGGATCGGGCTCTAAACTTATAAAACTACTTAAAATACCCATAATACCCTTAAATAACCTCCCAAAAAAATTTCAAACACTAGTTGAATTTCCCAATATAGCCTTTGCTTGGTCGAGACCTTGCAAAAAATTATGTAGGTCACCATCAACAGATGACTTGAGGCCTCATAGATCCACCAACAGACCGTATGCTAGTCCGTGGATTGGATTAGAGGCTTACTAAATGAGACCTAAAGCTCCCCACGATAATTTTCAACCTTTTCTCCTATCGACGATGCGTTGACGGACCTACAGTTCGTTTATTTCCCTCGCTGGTTGGGACTGTGTTTGACAGTCTTGAACCACAAGTTGAGTCCTCCTCAAGGACCCTTAGGTTGATCTTTCAAAAGTCGTGTCCGGACGTTTCCAATACAGAAACCCTCGTATACAAGTTAGGGACCTCTACCATCAATTTTAACTAATGCGAACACGTAAAACATGCAAAAGCACACCTAAACATACAAGCACGTCTCAAGGCAAATCTTTCGAACGTCATGCACATTTGACCTCGAAAGAACACCAAACTTTAGATACTTCCTCAAACAATAATATAAACCATTTTAATACTTCATAACCTCATGAAACAAACGTTAGACTCTAGCTTCACCTAATTCATTTTAGAGGTATTACATTCTCCCTCACTTGGACAATATTCGTCCTCGAATAACACTTGCTTCATTTTTAAACACTTACAAGAAATTAAACTCAAGACTAGAAGCACATAACACGACCACATATATAAATACATATAGATAGAAGAAACTCTAATTTTACCTAAACAAGAGACACAAAACATAAAAAGAAGAGAGAAACTAGTTCTACAACTCATCATGCAATAAGACTAACATTTTTCATTACATATAGGAGGAAATCCTCATATAAATTATTTCTAAACACATTATAGCCATTTTTAATGAAAGAACAATTTAGTCAAAATTTCAGATTCCTTAAAGTGAATATCAAATCGTTACAGTGAAACATGCTCAAGTTATCCTTAATTCATCTTTTTTACTTATATATATATATATAGATAGATAGATAGATAGATAGATAGATAGATAGATAGAAGATAGATAGATATTTAAGAAAAATGACTATGTTTCGAAAAAATTGATTAATGTTATTATTTAAAAAAATTGAATTTCAAAATAACAGAGTCGCCACTTAATTTAAGTAAAAATCAAAAAAAAACTTATAATTATTTTTCAAAAGATTTAAAATAGATTAAAATTGATTGACAGAGGGTTTAAAGTTCAAATCTATATTTCGAGAAGCTGTTAGGCCCTCGGAATGCCCGCTAATTCTCGGTTGACCAGTGATTTGACTAAAAAGACCTTTTAAATAATTTCCATATTATATCTAAGTTAAAGAGAATTCATTTTAAAAAAAAATTAGTTGTTTATTATTATCATTTTCTAATTATTTTTTTAGGGGAAAAGAGGGAGATCATTTTAAGAGGGTACTGACATAAAATGGTTGATAAGACCAAAAATAAAAGTTAAGCGAATGCAATAAAGATAAATGACAATTTCGGGAGTTTAATTAAATTAAACCATTGAATAAGCAAATTTAGTCAAAATAATACAAAAAGGGTTAAAAGGAAGACAGTATAAAATTTGGCCCTTGGGCCCAAATCTTTATAGCCTGCACTAAATCTAAAGTGACCTAAGAATGGATATTGCCCCATTTTTGACCTGATGGGCCTGCTGGAAATCCCTTAGGACCTCCTGGCCCTATTTTTTTTGTAAAAATATATGTGTATACGCTTTGCGTACACCACTGTGTATAGGTTGTATTCTGTTCTTTTCTCTTGTATGTTAGACTGTATACTAGAAATATACATCCTAGTTCAGCTCCTCAAGCACCTAATTTTTTTTCCTGTGTATCATGTATACATTGTATACCACAGTATATTGCTTCATATAGCAGATATACAGCCTGTTTTCGAACTTTCTGAGGCATGAAACCGGTCTTTAACCCCTACTCATTGACTCCCTTGACTCGAACAGTGAAGATGCTGACTCAAAAAAATTCAACTCGAAGAAATGCAATGGTGAGAGTCATAAAGGACTCAGATTGGTACCACATGTAAGAAAAATAAGGATAATGAATTAGAAATAATAGAGACAATTAAGAAAAATGGAATAAGAAGAGTTACTGATCTTCATGCAAGCAAAAAAGTATAGAACAAACTCTTTAATAAAACATAAAATAAATAATAGTTAAAAAAATAAAAAGCTATATGATAGTCATTATAAATCACATGTCAAGGATTAAAGGAAAGACGTTAACTCCCAAACATGCTTTCTTAAGATAACATCATAGTCATCCTAACAAAAAGAATTTAAATAAACCACTCAAAAATGCTAAAGGGTCACTTCTCGAGCAACTTTAAAATGTAAATGGAGAAGTGATTATACTTTATTCAAAGGTATGATATTGAAGAAAGTCATCAGTGATTAAAACAACAAAAACAGAGGCTACATATGGATAAACTAAGATAGATCCCACCATGATAAGTAATAAGCAATAAACATAACTCAAAATACAAAGAGGGAACAGCATGTTGCCTATTAGACAAATATCCCACTTCGAGCAAAAAAAAAGTAAATTTATCCATGAGGACCTAAAGATGACATCTTCTTGCACTAGAGTGTCAAAATATTGGAGGCAATAGACAAATAAATCATCTTAAGCAAAGAAAAAAATTGCATCCGAATAACTAACTATAGAAACATTATTATTTTCATGTTAAGCGCCCACAAAAATAGGCACAAAATAACATCCACAAAGAAAAACAGTGATGGGCAAACACCACGTAAACGACTAAATTAACGATTCTAAATTTTGCAAGGACGGGAGGATTAATTTATAAAAGAAAAGGTAACCTTGGTTAAATCGACACAGAATGTTATGGACATAATACCATAAGTTGAAACAAAAATGATACATAAATCAATCTTGCCGAGCGGAAACAAGGACTATATACACAAACTAGTATTAGCAAGAAACCATCACAGTAAAAGGAATACTAAGGCAGCAGCCTGAGCTATAGTCACGTTCTCATCACACTGATGAAAAGCTAAAGCAAACAACATCTCCGCACTTCATATACATATATCCAAATCACATACATGTCAATACGGGGAAAGGAAAAACGTGTATTATTATCGAAAGAAATCTCAACAATACAAAGATTGGAAAATTGAAATTTTAAACAATACTAAGAAAATATTAAGCCAAACTAACTACTCTAACAGTAGGCTTAAGATAAAACAATCAAGAACACAAATAAAGAAAATGAGGAAGGAGTGGGGAGAGACCTTCCACTATTCTTTATTGAAGGAGCTCAGATTCAAACAGCAAAAGCCCCCAAAAAAATGCAAGGAAACCGAAAGAGTGACTCTTTTAGAACATATTTTCTATTGGTAGATTATGACTAACTTCATACCTCTTTTTGATTCAATTTCTTTATCGAACCCCCAAAATAGTGAAGAATATGGGGGTATAAATACATGAGAAGGGGTTTGATTTGTTGTGGGGGGGAGGTATGTCTTTTGAAATTTGAATTTGAATTCCTTTCTAAAAAATGGAATATGCTCGATTCCAAACGTATATACTCTCATTCCCAACAAATTCTAACGGAAGAATGAGGAGAACAGTTTGATTTCTAAGAGGAGTACGAACGAGGGAGAGGATTGAGATACTTGGACTGTGCAATTTTTTCTAGTTTTCTGGGTTTTCTGCGTCTGGTTCACGCATAGAAAGAGAGAAAGACACTAGTGGGTCGAGTTCTGGTTGAAATTGGGCTTGGCTGAAAATTAGTATAAGAATGGGTTTCTTTCGCTAAAGGAATTGATGTTGGCCTATTTGGAAAATTGGAAGGGCTGGAGGGGGTATTTTAATTTAGGTCGGCTGGAAATATGGTATAGCCGCTAAAAATTGAATTGGATCATGGCCCAAATTTTTTCTCAAAATTGAGTTAAGTTGGAGGTCTAAGATGGGTTAAATTTAACAAATAGCCAAATTGAGTTACATTAACAAATCAGGCTAAACCATAAATAAGGCAAATTAATATTAATCAATAATGAGCTTCTCAATGTTAACAACAAATAAAATAATTTATGTAATTGTAAACTACTGATCCAAAAATCAACCATAATTTAAACTAAATTAATTTAATTAAAAACTTACCAAAATTAAAATTGTTTTAAGTTGATTTTCGGATATTTATAAAATATAGTAATTATATAAAATTATATAAACATATGTATTATCTAAAAATCATATAAAAAAAGTGACAAACTTATTAAAATAACTTGCAAACGTAATATTATTAATGTTTTTTTAAAAAAAATTTATAAATCTAATTATTTTAAATCATTTGATATTTATTAATATCGATATGATTAATTTATATTGGGGAGGGTTAAAATTGGGTGTCAATAGTTGTCCCTCATTTTACTTGGATTGATGTAAGAAATTCGAGGAAAATGAAATTGACCAAAACAATTTTGACCGGCCACATTATTTATCTTTAGGAAAGGGATTTTGTACGGACTTTTGGAATAATGGCCTAACCCTAGACAAGGGTTTCCTACTTATCTCAGGCTAAATGAGAATTCAGGACACTTGTAGTTCGATATTCTTGATTTAATGCACGATTATGAAAGAATTCAGGATGCTCGAGAATAAAATTTATAACAGAATGTTGGAGTACAGCCGAGTTTTCAATATTTAGTCTCCATACATATCCTTAAACCATAGAAATCAGGCTGCTTGTAGTTCGACCCGATCGGTTGAAAAGGAAGTCTATTATGCTAGATAACCTTTGGTTCTGGACAAGTGACAAGGAATTTAGTATCAAAAGAAGGCTTGCAACATCTTAGACATGATTGTGCAACTCTTCAAATCCCTAAGTAATAACTTACACAAACATAATTTCCAAAGCTCTTGGTGCATCGTCACTTGGATTGGAAAGTCGCTTCCGGTGAACATCAAGAATTTTTCGGATGCAAAACTGAAACCAAAAACCCTAAGGAAAATCCAGATGCCTTCTGATAGGGGTGTGGTTTGACAGTGATGGAAGTCGCTCCTCACCTCGCGTCCTAAGAGTTTTACACTCTCTTCGGACTATGTCCCAGTTCGCTGTTAAGAAAAACTTCCGCGTTGTGCTCCATCCTTGTTGATGTCATCCGCATCTGTGGTTTAGTTTTAGAATTCATCCTCTTCGATGCCCTCGACAAAGACTGAAACAAGTTGTTAGTAGAAGATATAACTGGAATAGTGGTAGTATCTCTTACGATGCTTTTCAGTTACTCCTCATGTGAAAGATGTCACATAATTATGTTAAGCATGCACTTTTCAAGCACAGCATGCCTATTACAACTCATTATTTTTTAAGAAATTGGAGATTTCATTGCTTGCTTTCAGTATGGCAAACTCTGGTGACCTCTGCAATGAGCCACATGGCTCAATAATTATCCAACTGTAATGAGGTGAATGGCTTGATAATAGTTCATCTGTAATGAAGTGGATGGCTCGATAATAGTCCAATTGTATTGAGGTGGACGCCTCAATAATATTCCAACTGTAACGAGGTGGATGGCTTGATAATTGTCCAACAGTAACGAGGTGGATGGATCGACAATAGGCCAACTGTAACGAGGTGGATGGCTCAATAATATTCCAATTGTAACAAGGTGGATTGCTCGATAATAGTCTAACTCTAACGAGGGGAATGCTCGATAGTTATCCAACTGTAATGAGGTGGATGCTCGATAATATTCAAACTATAACGAGGTGTGGAGCGATAATTATCCAACTTTAACGAGGTGAATGGCTCAATAAATATCCAACTGTAACGAGGTGGATGGCACGATAATATATGATTCTAAAAAAGGTTCCACATTGTGCTGCATCCTTTATTTGATGTCGTTTGCGCCCGTGGTTTGATTTGAGAATTCATCCTCTTGTATGATCTCGACAAAGATTGAAATAAACTTGTTAGCAGAAACTGTAATTTAAATAGAGAGTGATATACTTTACTGTTCTCGGCAAACGTTCTGCATCAGCCTCTGTCGGTCATGATGCAATAGATGGTGAATTCATATTATGTGAAAATGATTCTTCATTGATAGAAATATAATGATTCATTGGTAGGATAATGCTGATACATGATAGGATGATGACGTTGATTCTCAATTGATACGATAATGATTGATGATCCATCGGCGGGATGATGTTGACACTCCATCGATAGGGTGATAATGTTCCATTGGTAGGATAATGTTGATGCTCAATTGATAGGATTATGATGTTTTATTGATGATCCATTGGTAGGATCGATGATGCTCCATTGATAGGATGATGATGTTTCATCGATGATCCATTGATAGAATGATGTTGATCCATTGGAAGGATGATGATATCCATCGATAAAATGATGGTGATGTCCTTCTGGATGGTTGTATTATCTCATTTGATAATACTATAGAAATGTCCTCTGGGAGGGTCTCACATTACCACGCCTAAGATCGACTTGATTTGTGAATCTTCTTCGAACGTTCATGATGCTAAAGAATATCATTTAGGTGTACTTAAATGTCATTGTAGATACTTCTACACGGTGAGAGTCATGTTTTCACTTGTTCATATTTGAACATTTGCACTCGATTATAGCTCATGCTTTGCTGGAAATTTGAAAGAGGTGTGTTGCCCGTATTTTGAACTCTTTTTTTTATTTAAAAAAACATTAATGACTTTCCTGCATCCACAAAAAAACTTAGTTTTTAAGACAAAGTGATCTGTGTTGACTTCTTCAAATTCTTGCTCCTTGACTTGCTACCTCAATTGATTGCTCTCATCTCTTGCTTCTCGGTGGACAAGACAAAACATTTATGCAAAATATTTGAAATATGTAGGTAACATCTTTAAGAAAAAGGGTTTCAAAAAAGCTGTAACTAAAATATGTCACTGCAAAGTATCTTGTCACGTTAAGCTTGATGAATGTATTTGTGGTTGATATGTCGAGATCTATCAGACAACTTGTCAATAGGATATTAAAGAATGTTAAAGTTTTGACGATAGGAATCCTAAAATGTCAAAGATTGTTAAAGTTTACTTCTGATCTTAAAAAACAACGTTTGGTGATCACTAAAAGTAACTTCTGAACTCCTGATTATGTCTGGGTTATTCATAGGCTCACTTGAGTGAGACATGAAATGGCCGCCTATACAACCCATTCACACACACCTAAGAGATCCTCAAGTATTCCGAATATAATATTATTCAGTATATTCAATTAAAGCCCCTACCTAAAGTTATTCGAAGACTCACCTAAGTAGGACATTAAGAAATAGCCCATACAACCTATCCAAGCTTACCTAAGCAATCTTTAATGCTATTCTAGATAAGTACATTTCCATTTACAAACAATTAACTTAAGTTGTCAAATCCAAGAAGCACCCCCTAGACGTAACCAGTGTCGTCGTCCTCTTTGAAGACTAAGACCAGCATCTTAGCTTACATCATTACATTCGTAGGTCAAAATTACGAAAAAACTTAAAACTTTTCATTACTTTTACATTAAGGGTTACATAGACTTCTACATACACATAATAGATATATAGCGATTATACGTCGACCCTTCGTATAGGAAGATTACTTAGTCTTTTACTTTTATTTCATATTGATAAATATAAAATGTAACATAGTCTCAAAAGCATGTTTTGTCTGAT
Organism: Solanum pennellii; assembly: GCF_001406875.1. Lineage (NCBI taxonomy): Eukaryota > Viridiplantae > Streptophyta > Magnoliopsida > Solanales > Solanaceae > Solanum > Solanum pennellii. Next base: position 11,266,429 of record NC_028643.1, on the reverse strand, counting down.
AACCATCTAACAAGATTATTTCAAATTGGGCCTAGCTCATACATCAATACAATAAGACAACATATAGGCCATACAATACTTAGTATCCAAATGAAAAGCAAAGAAACATAAGTCTTTAAACTAAACAACTTCATAGCTTGATAGTAGCATTGCCCTTGGAAAGTGAGGACCTATCCAATTTGGAAAATTTAGAATTCCAAGTCTTCTTCAAAGTCGTCTCCAGAAGCCCTTCAACTATCGGAACCTAAAATATTGGGGAAAAGGAAGAAAATGGGGTTAGTACACCACTTGTACTAAGTATGCGACCATATGCATACATAATATCAAACCATGCTAAAAAGGGACCTTTCATGAGAACATGCTATTTTACCCATTGAAAACCCTATGAACATTTAAGAAGACCATACAAATAAAAAAGACATAATCCTTAAGTCAAAAGCATGTACATCACAAGACCAACAATACAAGGCATAGTCAAGTTAATCAACCTATCAACATACTTGCATATTTAATAAAGATCACTCTAGTCATTGAGTTATAAATTCGACAAGCATGAATAAGAGTTCATTATAACATAACTAAAGCAAGACAATCACCCATGAACCCCTATTAAGTCAAAAAGTGCAATGACCAAGCAAATCCCCATAACCTTACTCAATCAAGTAATCCAACAAGAATCATGACCAACATCCCACTTCACATAGCATGACATTGAAGAGTACATATCATCATAATTTAACAATATAGACAAATACTTCATAAGTGAAACTAATCAACATATATTATCAACAATGTGCATGTTCATCATATACATATAATGTACCATTATAAGCACATTCATACATAAAAACATCCTTCAAAGACTTCCTACAAGGCTAACTAGTGCAATGTTTCGGTAGAGTCCCATACCCCTACCTAGGCTAAGTTAAATCCTTTAGGTAATCTTAGTTAGAGTTCATTCATTTAACTCTTTTTAACTTTTTTGAACATCTTACCTTACCGACATAGACAACATGAGCTAATGTTGAATCCGTTGTCATGGAACCCTACACCGAAGGAAGGCGGACGACTTTTTAAGGTAGTAGAAAAAAATGAACATAGAAACTACGTGGATCCACTAGTTAGCATTGCTATAAGGACAACATAGTTCAAGAACTAGGAGATATAGTTGGGATCCTCTTTTTTGTACATGCATTATAGTCTCCAATCTCAAGAGTATATTAGTGATCCTACCTTCCCTATGTGGGAAGGGACACTCCTCACTCTAGTTCACTCGGTGCTAAGCTAGAGTCCCTATTGAAATGTATTTAATGTGTTTATTAATCATCATATTTTAATGTAGGTCATAGGGTCTATCCTTTGTATTATCATTATCATAATCATAGCTCAACAAGAATTGCATGAGTATATTCCGTTCATTACAATTCATATAGGTCAGGTTATCACATTCACATATCACTTCATAATAAGGCACATTGGTAAATCATCACCATCCTTATAATGTTTACATAATAGACAACACCTCACAAACCATAGTCAAGACATTTCAATTCAACATAACACCACCCTATCAATGCTAATACAAGGCATACTCCAATGCAACATCATGTCTTAATCAGAATTAACCATATTTGAAGTAGAGGCTAGGGATCACAAGACTTACCAAATCTCCTTCATAATTCATCATCAAGGTCTTACTATCAATCCTTAAATCAAACCAATTAAGGTGTAGTTTCATCATAAAACAATAACAAACATAACAAAAAGCCTAATTGAATCACTACATCACAATGCATCACTAGTTTATAGCATAAGACAAGATATTTAGGTCAAACTCACAACAAATTTCATAAACTAGATCAACTCTCAAGAACTAGAATGATAGGACTATAATTCACCCTATTTTATTCATGATTGATAAAATAACATTATATAGTAGTAATTCAATTAATAACCAAGTAAACTGAACCAACATTACACAATTCACATCAAGATAACAACCTAGGGTTAAGGGGAATGGGTCATCTTCTTAAAACTAGTCCAATAGAACAAGATATAACATAATTTAGTTAAAATACGTGTTAATATATTCATAATATCCAAAAGAGTCATAAACAAATCAATTCACAACATCAATTTCGTATTGGATGAAAACCCACTTGAAAACCCAACTTTTGAAATCAATTTGATGGAACCCTTTGAGGAAAGAGGCCTCAAAGGTTAAAGAGAAATTATACCTCACTAATTGATGAAGATTGATGGAGAAAATTGACCATTTGAAGCCCTTAATCCCTCCCATAGCTTGGTCTTCAATGGAGTTCTTCACTAGAGAAAGAAAGAAGAGAGAAGGAAGAGATTATGGGTTTTTGATTAATGAGAGTTTTGGTTAGTCTAATTAGGTTAGGACTTTATATAGGGGATTAACTAACTTAATTAGACCTCCCCTAAACCCTAATTAACTTCCTAACTAAGTAAACTAATTAAATTAAATAATTCAGAACTTGCAGCAAAACGCAAGCCTCACAGACTACACCACAATCGACGGATCGTGGGTCAATTGATGGCCACTACTCCTCCGTGCTGCACATCTGTCACTAAGTTCAGAGACTATGAAAAATGAACCTTTGGTCAAATTGACTAAGTGTCCATCGATGGTGGCCATCAATGCCAAGCGATTGGCACACGCCCCGTCGATGGCACTCGTCTGTGCACACTGCCATGAGCAGTCCTTTGACCCCAAAATGCAAGGGTCCTTCTCAAGGGCCTTGGTTTGTCCTTGGGGAGTCATGCCAGGACCTTTCGACTATGAACATACATATTGAACAACCTTCCACCAATTTTCATCATTTTACAACTCCTAAAATCTAGTCAAATAGGCTAAGGTACGCTAGTATCTCATTGAACTAATTTTGGGACGCAATGGACATTCTTGGACGTTTTGGTTTCTAGACTTTATAAATGACTTATATTAGTTAAAATAGACATTAAAACAGTGTCTAAACCTTTTTACTTTCATGTTAGGCTCTAGAACAGGTCTTGGATTTTCGAAGTGTTACATTATCCCCCACTTAGGAACATTCTTCCTCGAAAGACACTAAAAATCTTTTGAAGGAATAGACTCAAGACTAGTTTCCCAACCAACAATAATATATTATAATATCATTTACAACATCAATCATATCTTTTACAAATAGGAAATTCTAAACTTGAATCACCATACATAAGGCTTAAAATTACATTATAAGGAATTTTCTTCTCACAACAACGATAGGAGCTCAACATACCTTACATAAGCAAGTTATGCAAAGTTCAACTTACCTACTTGGTAAATATCATTTCATAAAGACTCACAATGTCAAAATGCACAACATAACGCAAAACAAGCAAAATTGCAAAAATTCCTAGTTGAAAGCACATTTGACTGTAACGTACTATAACAACATCAAAAATGTACATTTTTTTAAAACATCACAAAAATTCAAGAAACTTAAATTTTTAGTAATTATTTTCGATATTAGTAAGAACAACTAACCTTAGGTATCAAATAGATGAGGGTAACAGGACTTCATGTCGGCCTCGGCCTTCAATAATTCACCCACAAGTAGGTGATTCTTCCATAACACCTTTACGGAAGCCACCTCTTTGTTCCTCAAGTTCTTTACTTGCCTACAAGGATTTGAACCGAAACTTTCTCATAAGATAGGTTATCCTTTACACCAAGATCCTCAATAGGAAGACTAGACTCGGGGTCACCGATACACTTCTTAAGCATGGAAACATGGAAAACCGGATGAACTGAAGTCAATTCACTAGGAAGTTTCAATTCATAGGCAACCTTACCAACCATTTGAAAGATTACATAGGACCCACATAAGGAGAACTCAACTCTCCTTTCTTGACAAGTCTAACCACCCCTGTCACAGGTGAATTTTTTAGGTACACCTTATCACCTTCTTCAAACTCTAAGTCCCTTATCCTATGATCGGCATAAGACTTTTGCCGTTTATAGGCTATTTGCAACCGGTTCCTTATGATATTAACTTTCTCCAATGTCTTATAAATCAAATCGGAATTAAGAAGTGAAGGCTTACCCACTTCAAACCATCTACAATACTTCATAAAGATCCATGGATATGGATGAATGGAAACTATTATAGTAAGCAAACTTCACCAAAGGAAAATGCTTATTTCCCTTGAAATCAATAATACAAGCCCTAAGCATATTCACAAGTGTTTGAATAGTAAGCTCCACTTGACAATCTGTTTGGGGATGGAAAGCGGCGCTTAGCTTCACCTTAGTACCCAACCCTTCTTGGAATGACCTCCAAAACCTAGATGTGAATTCTACACCCCGATATGATATGATGGATAACGGAATATCATGGCGACACACAATCTCATCTATGAAGATCTTTGCATAATATTCTGCCGAATAGGTATACTTGATGGGAATGAAATGAGCAAATTTTGTAAACCTATCCACAACCACCCATATAGAGTCATATTGCTTTTGTGTCCGAGGTAAACCTACCACAAAATCCATATTGATGTCATTCCACTTCCAATTAGGAACTTGGATTTCTTGTAGTATAGCACCCAACTTTTGATCTTCGACTTTCACTTGTTGTCAATTTGACACTTAGCAACAAATTATGCTATGTTCTTCTTCAAACCATCCCACCAAAAATAATTCCCTAAGGTCATGGTACATTTTTGTCAAACCTGGATTAATGGAGTAACGGGACCCATGAGCTTTCTCAAGGATCCTGTTCCTCAAATCATCTACATTGGGAACACACAACCTTCCTTGATATCTCAAGAAACCATCCCCCCTAAGGAGAATGACTCGTTAAGCTTGCCAATAACTGATTTCTTCAACTCCATTAATGGTTGATCAAGGTGTTGTTTGAACTTTACCTCAACCACCAAGGATGACCCAAGAAACTCCTAATGTCGGTTGGAGCCAATGGTCTAGGCTAATTTTTCACCGCCTCAGTTTTCCTAGGATAAATCTCAAATCCCTTATTAGAGATGATATGACCAATAAATGGAACCAACCTCAATTAAAACTCACATTTTCTATACTTGGGAAATAATTGGTTCTCCTTAAGAACTTTCAACACCACCCTCTACTGGTCCATTTGTTCACCCTCATTTTTTGAATATACCAAGACGTCGCCAATGAAAACAATGACAAATGAATCTAGGTGACTTCGAAACACCCTATTCATGAGATACATAAACGCCGCTGGGGCATTAGTGAGACCAAAGGACATCACTAAGAACTCATAGTGACCATATATAGAGTGAAACGCCATTTTTGGTATATATTCACCTATCACCCTAAGTTGGTGATACTCCAATCTCAAGTCAATCTTAGAAAAGTGGCTTGCCCCTTGGAGTTGATCAAACAAGTCACAAATTCAAGGGAGATGATACTTGCTCTTAATAGTGACTTTATTGAGTTGGCGATAATCGATGCACATTCTAAGGGAACCAAACTTCTTCTTCACAAACAATATTGTAGAAGTGCATGGAGAAATACTAGATATAATAAAGCCTTTGTATAATAAATACTTGAGTTGATCCTCTTTGTGAGTGTGAGCGTTGTATCTAACTCCTAAACTTTAAATTAATTATACGCTTGTGTGTGATAATGGAATTATAATTTCTGTGAGGAAACTCGAATGCTTATGTTTGAGCTTATCGTGTGTCACAACATGAATCTTTGAGCACACAATTGATCCTTGAATACGTAGTATGAGTCTAGTTGTGTATATTCATGATTGAGTCTTGTGTAGCACTGTTTTAGACATCCTATTTGAACTACTGAACTTGTGTTTTACTTAAAGACATGCAAAATTTTAAGTTTGGGGTGTTGATGAGTCTACAATTGGACTCATTTAGGGCTTTATTTAAATAGAAATAGTGTCCTGTAATGCTTGTTTTATCTCAATATCTGATGAAAACTATCAATTTTTGGTATTTGAAGTTTCAAGGGAAGCATGGACAAATGGCACGAAAAGGAACAAAAAGTCTGAAAATAACAAAAAAATTTAAGTCTAAGCATCGTCAAGTAAACTTGGCACATCGTTGAAGGTACATACTTCACTCTTTGTTCAAGCACGCTGAAGCCTGAAGGTAGAGGATCAAATCGGTGGAGAAAGGAGCAGTTAACGCCCTACCGAGAAGTTTCACGAAGCAGTACTATACTTCCCAATGGTCTAGGACTTCAAGATGATGTAGGAAAGAACAAAAAGGTGATGAACTACAAAATAGGCGAGCCACCGAGTCATTCGGAGACCTCAGCTAACCTCGCCAACGATCCATCGTAGCACAAAATCAGAAGACTATAATACTAGTTTTATTTGTTAATTAGGGTGTCCGAACATTATTCTATCTTTTTGATTTCAAATTTTGGTTTTTTATATTTTCTCTCAAGTTTGAAGAGGGCTTTTGAACAACTTGAAGATGAAAGGATTTCATCTTGCCCATGTTTGAAGTGGGTCTTCTCAATTTTTCTTCCTTTGCTTAAAGCAAGACTTATCTTCTCATATCTATTTGATTTAACATAATTAGAGGTACAATTTATTATTTCTTAATATGTGTCTATAAACCTCCATTCTTGGGTGTGTGATTTAGAAAATATTACTTAATATTATTTTGGTGTCTTGCTTGTTTTTAGCTTAGATGTAGTTGAATGGTTATTTCGTCTATTGGTTGTGGTTTAGTCTAATGGATTTGTAGTTGCAAATACAAGTTCACCCATGTGTTTTTGTCTTACTCGAGAGAGAGGTCGCGAAACCAAGACTGCTAGATTGATAGTTTACGGAGTGGGTCGATATGAGGTTCAACCCAATACTGTCAACCCTAGTCCCATATCCTAACATTCATCTCAAGAGAATGAGTCGGTAAGGTGTAGAATGGTTTTCATGCGGCAAGTGGGTGTTGCAGAGGAACCCATTTGAAACGGGGTAAGTTGCTTCAGAGTGAACTTATTTCCAATTAAAGCTTAGCCTAGTCACTATTTTTTTACAAACATTCTATCGAAAGCATGTACAAAATAATCTATATTAACTTGTATTGCGGCCACATCCAAAGAATTCCCCCTCATACTTGATTTCCTATAACTTCTATTGTTTTACTACTTGTGACAAACCCCCTCCCCCCCCCCCATTT
>NC_028643.1:11255423-11258839 GCF_001406875.1 Solanum pennellii | reverse complement strand
CCCTCCCCCCCCCCATTTGATATTTGACACTTTCATTTCACCCCCTTTTTAATTTATAATATTTTTTATTGTAATTTCCTTAGCTATGACTAAATAGAATGGAATTCTAATAATCTACAAATTCTCAAAACCGCTCCCTTGAGACATGACCCCAACCATGGAACCATCGTTAGTCTCGTTGGTAACGATAATCATTAATGATTCAGTTAGACATTTTATATTATACGAAGGTGTTGGACTATGTTGGAGTTTACTGTTCCTTGTTAGAGTGAAATCATGGTTGCAAGTTTGGGGATTAGACCTTGGTGGCCCTCTCAGATTAGCTGTTAGTAGGTAGTTCCATAAGAACACCTTAGATTCATATGTGGTGCTTAGTTTTGTTGCTTATCTATGTTTGGAGAGTTGGGAATTTGACTCAGTTTATTTTTCATATGGCCTATGATTCCACCTATTCCATCCATCCAGGCAGCATAAAGTTGTATATGGTTTAAGGTAGCATTACTTATGGAATGTTATGAGGAGAGATATTACAAACTATGTATCCCATTGCTTGTGTTACTAGAAGGTTAAAGCCAAGCATTTGAGGACTTGTAGTAAGTTTTAGGGATTGTCGATGATGGAATCGAGCTGGGATCGTATCACCATGTACTATAGATGTGTTGACAATATACAAGTCATGATTGATTGATTGACCAAGTCAGTACACTTTATTCTTGTTTAGTATTTTTTCAGTATCGAGAGATTGGTTTATATCTATATTTGAAGGATATTTCATCTTAATTGTGTTCTTGTACCTATCATATTGGACAAGTATGTTTGCGGAATAGACCCTAAAAAATGGCGGCTTAAGCTCCCATTCTAAGTATAAAGAGCTGTCTCCCATCGACGAGGTGTAGTCCTAACAACGGAGTGTTGATTTCCTTTCGTCTTTTGACATTGCCAAGGCAGTGCACTGTCTACTTTTGGGTCCTCCTCAAGGCCCATTTGGGTAGTCCTTGGGGAGTCGTTCTCGGACATTTCCATGATAAATACATCTGTCTATATATTTGGAACCTTCCCTACCAATTTTAGATCCAAACTACCTAAAACCTTATGAAACATACTACGGCACGCAAGCACATCTCAAGGCTAACTTTCAAACGACTTGGACGTTCTTAAACATTTGACCTACAAAATATTCAAAAAAACATACACTACCTCTTAACATAATAATGAGTCATTTTAATACCTTCTATGCTCATGAAACACATGTAAGAATCTATTTGAACCTTAACTATTTTGCGGTCCTTACACAGTTCTATTCGCTCTTAAACACTGAGATTGATATAGAACAACCTTTCATGTGGATCCCAAGGCTTCAAGTTGATTTTGAGCCACTTATTTGAATATAACTTAAAATGTAGCTTCGGAGTGGGATCCATTTTTATCGAGATGACCTCAGTTGAAAATTTTGATTCCTCCATTGACTCGAAGATGTCGAATTCGGTGGGGAATCATACTTTGTATACATACGCTGGGTTTTGAACAAATATCGAGCACTCCATTGAGATTTTTCGACGATTGATGTTCTAGATAATTCACTACATTTGGGAGCTAATGACCCTCTTCAACACTTCGTGATTGTGGAGGGATACAATAACTAGTCATTGCGGTTGCGTGTTAACCCACATTGACCATCTTTAGTCACTTAAATGATGGTTCATGGACACGACCTCTCCCCTACAATCAGGATGTAATATGTGATTAGTCTTTCTAAATAAAGACCACTCGTGATTTCATCAAGGTTCCTATTTTGTAAATGTGATTGTGAGTGTCAAGGAGCTCAGCTTCTAGTGATTTAAAGCTTTGTTTTATAAGGGGATTCAGGGCTACTCATTATAGTATTTCGAGTTTGTGAAAGATCGATTGTTTAAGGAAAATTATAACATGAAGGGGCTGCCCTTTCTTCCTTTGAGCTTTAATGGTGATTTATTTTTTCATTACTGTTTGTGAGCTATTATGAGATCCTTTGTTGTGTCCCGTTTTGGGATATGAGTTCAGAAAGGTTAAATGGACGTTTTGATGGAGGCAAATCAAAAATGTCGAGAGTAGGTCCCATATTTCTTATTTTTTAACATGGCTCCCATATTTTTACTTTTGCATGTGACTTTTTTTTGTCTCCAACAAATGTTTTTTTCAGAAGTCTAAATGACAATCTAATATTGTGATCCTATTTTTGATATCCTGGTAGGGTTTAGAGGCCATGCAGAAGGGAAAACCTCCTGAATCATGATTTGAAGCTCACGAGGTCTGTTTTGATGTAGACTACGATAGGTTGTTCCTCAAATTGAACTTGAATATGTTAATACTAGTTGATTTGTATTAATTTGGGGTGGGTACCTAGTTGATCATTCTTCGCTTTCCGAAAACCTTATTGTAGACTTTTTATTGCTTTTCATGATTATTAGCATGCTAATTTTGTTTCCTAAACTCATCCTTACCTTGTGGTGTGTTTTAGTTGTTATTTATTGTTGATATTTATTATGTTGGTCTTAGTGTAGGTGTAGAATAGTTATTTTGATAGACTTGCATAAATTAGAGTCGATAGACCTTAGGATCTCTCTGACATCATTTTCTAGGTGATAACTTAGCTCGGCTTTCCCTTTTATTATATGGTTATCCTTGTGATTTAATCAGCGAGTATATGGGCATGACATTATTTTCAAGACCTAACATGGTAATTCTATTGGGTCTTTGAATACCTATACTATGGTTAAAGTCCATGTAGAGTTGTGGCAGTTCTGGAAGTCTCTTCAGGTTCTCTTGTTAGTCCTTAGCTCTAATGTGCACCTGTTGAGATTATGAGGGTCTGTTCATATTTTTCTTCCGTGTGTACACGAGTGTACTTTCTTGGCTTATTGGGTCTACTTAGTCTTAGTTAGGTGTTACTGATTCATTTCAATTCGTAGTACACTCATGTACATTTCCTTTAGAATTCTACTATTTTACCGATGTAGTGTTAGATTGTTGCATTTCATATTGTCTTTTATTTTCTTACTTAGTCGCCCAAAGATGCCTATTGAGTACCTCTTTTTAATTGTACTTAAAGTACACTTTGCATATGTTTCAGGATGCAAGTCTGAAAATGTTATCATCGTTGAGATTGAGCCTATAGTTGACGCATTGAAAGGCGAGGTTAAGCACATGGAGTTCTAGACTTTACATGTCTCAGACTGTATTTTGATCACTACACTTTTTTAGGCATGTCTTTATATTTTCGATCCACTTTTGGGACTTTTACTCTCTTATTAGAATCTTCATTCTTGTGACGTATGGGTTCTGGGAGGGATCTTTATCTGTGCATATATATAAATATATATATGTATATATATATATATATGTGTGTGTGTGTGTGTGTGTGTGTGTGTGTGTGTGTG
>NC_028643.1:11254308-11255403 GCF_001406875.1 Solanum pennellii | reverse complement strand
TGGGTGGTGTGGGGTGGGGGTGGGGGGGCTGTGTGTGTGTTTGCTTTACCTATCTATGTTATTGAATTGAAATTATTACTTTCGTGTTGTTTCTACCGTTATACTCATTACTTGTTGTTCATCATTACATGTTGGCTTACCTATTAGTAAGTTATAATGCATTCCATCATTACCAGAGAAATTGGATTGTGAAAGAAAACCATCACATAATGAAATTTGTTAAATAGTGTATATTCTACCAATAAAACTATCAAACAATATACTTTTCGTCAGGAGTGTACATGATCAAGCTGGGTCAGATAATTGAAATAATAAGCAAAATTACAATAATTGAATTTAAAATCTATTAATGAAATTAAGCAAAACTCTGATTTTTCAACTTTGGATCTTTATAGATTTATGGAATTTTTACTAAGGATGGACAAAAATACCACTTAACTAACTGAAAAGGTTTAATTATGCCCATCATCCATCTATTGATCTCAAAATACCCCCTCAGTCATCCTTTTTTGTCCACTATTACCCTTAAAATTATCAAACTTTTGAATTATTATGTGACATCTTTCTATTGGATAAATTTTAGTATCAACCCATCTTATTATAATCGTACCCACCTGACCCATACCGACATCCCTTAACCCAAAACGAACTAAAAGTTTCATCAAAAATAAAAATTTTATCGATCTCTTTTCTTTGCCCCTTCAACCTTATAACCTATTTTTCTTCGTTCATCTTACGTATTAAGCAATTTCAAGAACAATTTTAGCCAAAAGGCTCAGATTTTTAGTGCAATACTTCAGGGTGAAGTATTGCACTAAAAATCTGAACATTTGGGGTGAAATATTCAATTTATTAATAGGGAAGATGGAACAAGAAAAATAGGTTATTAGATTTAAGGGAAGAATCATCGATCTATCTTTTTTAAATTGGGTTTGGTTTAAGGGATGTGGGTATAGGTGGGGTGGGTAGAATAAAATCTGACGAGTTGATATTGAATTTATGCAACAGAAAGATGTCACGTATTGATTAATAGATATAATAATTCATAAACAAAAGACTTGTTATAAATATATATATATATATATATATATATAA
>NC_028643.1:11209891-11253474 GCF_001406875.1 Solanum pennellii | reverse complement strand
TATATATATATATATATTGAATGTCGATCTATTAGAGAATATTTAGGAACCCTAAGTTTGTGACCAAGTCAATTTTTCCCCATAAATAGAGGGGTTCACTTTATTGTAAAATCATACCCAAGAGAAATAATAAGTCTTCTCTTCTCTCTACTTTCATCTACTTATCCTATAGTTTCATAACACGTTATAAACATGAGACTTTACCGTCTCAAAGTGTGAAGGTTAAGTTTGAAGCATTAAGAAGTTATTATTTATTCATTTGCTTTTAATTTCAATTGTCAATATTACAAAGTAGAGTTCATTGCCCTTCATAGTTTGGGCAAGAACTACCTTTCACGGGTGTTGGATGCTGAAATCCACGTTAATGCAATAGGTCTTGGAGATACCATAAAAGAATAAAATAAAGCTTCAAAGAAGAATTGTGCGCCTTCAATGATACTCTTGCGTCCTCATCTTGACGAGATTCAAATCGAATATCTCACAATTAATGATCAAATTATTTTTTGGAATAGCCTAAAATAAAGATATGGTCTTACATCCAAAGGCATGATATTATTGGATGCATCTAAGGCTACAAGACTTTAAGTCTATACATGACTATAATTCTTCAATTTTTAGAATCACTTCTCACTTGAAATTATGTGGAGAAACAGTTGGTGATATAGATATGATGGAAAAGACGTTCTCGACTTTTCATTCCTCAAATGTGCTCCTCCAGCAAAAATATCGAGAGAAAGGTTCCAACAAGTATTTTGAACTAATTTCTCATCTTGTTGTACCTGAAAAAACTAATGATTTATTGATTAAAAAACATGAGAATTAACCTACTGGATGTGAAACACTTCGTAAAGTGAATCAGGCGTATGCCCACTATTCTAGACGTGGAAAAAGTCACGGCCCTATTCGTGATCATGCACGTGGATGTGGTCGTGATTATTGTCAAGAACGAAATTCTTTTCCTGGTGCTAATCATTCATTAAATTAAAATCATCAAAAGAAAAAAAAATGATGAGAAATGTGAAACAACAAGGGGAGGTTGTTTTTGATGTGATGGAAGAGATCATTATGCATGTGATTTTCGTTCTCCCAAACACTTGGTTGAGCTTTATCAAAAATCGCTAAAGAAGAGAGAGAAAAATCTATATGAGAATTTGGTCTCAGAAAATAAAGTTGACATCACGCACTTGGATGTAGTTAATTTCTTCGCACATCCTAAAGGAACGGTAAATCACTATGTATGTTAGGTTTTATGGCCATGGAACCATCAAAAGAAATTTATGGTAGTAGTTATTAATAAATTTCATGTAACGATAGTGGTTTACATGAGAATTAGTATTTCAAATTTGTGTAGTTGTATTCTTGTGCTTCATTAATTTGTTACATCTCAATTAGATAATGTATATTTTAATTGATTTATTTATATGATTTTGTGAATATGTATATAATTCTAGCTAGTAACAAACTAATTCTTATTTGAATTTAGAAAGATTAAACATATTGTCCTTGACCTAATAGTTGGGTGTTATTTCTATGTATATAAAATGGTTAGTGTCTAAAAAATGTTATAACTATAATAATGGTGTATTCTTTAATGTCTTGGCAGATTTTAATGTGACAGTGCTAGTCAAATGCTAAACTTTATCATGTGTTTTTGTTATATTAGGTCTTTAACTTGATCTAAGGATTAAAACATGTAGGTTTTCATTCACAAGGATTAAATAATGATTTTTATTTTATTTTTCCTAATAGTTCGTTATTAACTTAAAGGAAGCAATAAACTAAGGCTTTACTACTAATCATTAGCTAATTATATTAATAAGTATTAAATATATTGTAGCCTTTTGAAAACAATAATATTTAAATATATTTTTATTTTGTATGTCATTTCATATAAAAATATGGGTAATTCATAAAACATGTTAAATAATTATGAAGACTTTTTCTTGATTAATTCTAGTGCAACACATAGCATACTAAAATGAGAAATATTTTTCTCATTTAAGTATGGGCAAATTAAATGTTACGACAATTTTTAGTATTACTAATATGATTGAGGGCTTTGGTAGAGCCATTGTAATTTTTCCTATCGGAACTAAACTCATAATAAATAATGCTATGTTTTCTCTTAAGTAGCAGAGAAACATGTTGAGTTTTAAAGATATTTGTAAAAAAGGATATCATATCCAATCAATGGATGAAATAAATCTTTAATATCTTGGTATCACCAAGAATGTCTCTGGAAAAACGTGTGTTTTAGAAAAGTTTTTTTCTTTATCTTTTGGTTTGTAGTGGACATGAAATAGTGCGATTGATGTCTTAGTGGACATGAATTAGTGCAATTGATGGCATTTTATAGTAAATACGTAATTCACTCATTCCAATACTTTTGTACTTTGGCATGATCATCTGGAATATCCTTGATCTATAATGATGAGCTGAATTTAGAAAATTCAAATGGACATCCCTCAAAAGACCTAAAAATACTTTTAAATGGTTAACTTTCTTGTACTGCTTGTTATCAAGTCAAGTTAATTGTGAGACCATTGGCAACAAAAGTTGAGATTGAGTCCCTTACATTCATGGAACGTATATATGGAGATATTTGTGGACTAATGCACCCACCTAGTGGGTCGTTTAGATACATTATGGTCCTAATAGATGCATGCTTCTTCTAAATGGTCTAATATATGTCTATTGTCCTCATAAATTATCATTCACAAAATTATTGGCACAAATGATAAGATTAAGGACACACTTTTGTAATAATAAGATTAAGTCTATTCGTCTTGATAATGATAATGATTCTGAGTTTTTATCAAAACTTTTGATGATTATTGTCTATCAATTATGATAATAGTTGAACACCTTGTTGCTCATGTCCATGCCTACAATGGCCTTGTTGATTCACTAATTAAACACATGTAATTAATATCAAGACCATTTCTTATGAAAACTATGTTTCCCAATTCTGTGTGGGGTCATACAATTTTCCATTTAATAACACTTATTTGTCTCATTTTGACAAATTGTCATAAGTTTTCTCCATTGCATTTGGTTATGGGTAAAGAGCTGAATATATACCATCTATGAATTTTTGAATGTCTTGTACATGTGCCTGTGGCACCACCAAACCACATGAAGATGCCCTAAAAAAAGGTTAGGAACATATGTTGGGCTTGAATCACTCTCCATTTTTCGTTATCTTGAACCATTAACTGGAAACATGTTTACATATGGATTTGTAGATTGTCGATTTGATGAAACAACTTTCCCAAACTTAGGAGGAGAAAATAGTGGAATAAAAGAGATATTTTATGGAAATTTTTGTCATTGTCTCATATTGATCCATATTGTTCTATTTGTGAGCAAGAAGTAAAAAAGATTATTCATTTGTAGAAAATTGACAATCAAACGCCAGATACATTTACAGATTTCAAAAGGATTACTAAATTGCATATAAATGTCCTAATTTGAACTGATGTCCCTATAGGACCATCACCTAGTGTCATCACTAATAAGTCAAAAGCACGCCTAAAGAGTGGCAGACCATACGATTTTAAGGATCAATATCCTAGATAAAGAAATCTTTGATGCCAAGATTACACTATGATAAAATCTCATATAGAATTCAAAAATTTGAATAATTATGACACCGATGAAGGAATTAGTGATTTTGAAAATCAAGAAAATAATAAATTATGCATAAATTTAAGAGATGTTAAAACTAATGCGAATCCGATTAGAAATAGTGGTAAATTATGTCTATGCATATAATGTTGCAATAAAAATTATACAAGATAGTGCGGATCTTGAACCTCAATCCTTATAGCATGTCCTCAACTATATGATTGGCCAAAATGGCAAGAAGCGATCCAATCAGACTTGAATTTACTTGTCAAACGTGAAATATTTCGACCTATAGTTCAAAAACTTAATGTTATTAAATCTTTTAGTTGTAAATGGATTTTGTGCTTAAAATGAGAAAATGAAATACAAAGGTATAAATCATGACTTGGCACAAGGATTTTCACAAATGACTGTTATCGATTATAAAGAGACACATGATGTGTCGGGATTTCACAATATTTCTAATGCATTTCACGTAAGAGTTGTGTGTATGTATAAAGCCTTTTTGTAGTGACTTTAACAAGTTTTTTGTTGTGTTTTACAGGAATGATTTTTAGGTGGAAACGGAAGAAAATAACTGAAAATAGTGTAGAACCAGACTACGGATGTAATTGACGATCCCTCGTTCAATCAACAAACTGTTGTTGGTGACAGCAAATGAGAAAATTAGGACAGTGGAGGAAATCATGGAAGTCTAACTAAGTGTGAACTATGAGAGGCAACGACGGTCTATTGATAGACTGACAGACCGTACTGGTGAACCGTCAATTTTTTTAGGGAAGGTTTCAATATCTAATTTTGGAAGATTCTAAGTATTGAGCTACGGAGTGTCATCGACGACCAGTAGGTGGATGGATGGACCGTGCTGTTGGTCCGTCGTTTGATTCTTGGAGGGTGCAATCCAAGTAGAGAAAAATATTCTAAGTCCTGACTGATGTAGCGTCACCTAAACAAACTTTCCTCATTTTAATTCATTTTTCTTTAGGTTTTTTTGTTCAATATATAGTATATTAAAACCTCGTTTTTGGGTTAGCTACTATTGTTATTGTTCTATTTTGTGTATTAGGGATTGGTTGTTGCAACTTTGGAAATTAACTGATTTCCAGATTTGGTTTGAAGGATTTTACTGTAATTTCAAGTTGGATTTCAAGGTTTATTCTTCTTGTTAAGTAAGTACATGATTTCTTCATCTAAAATAATCAATTGTGATCTTGTTAGCATGGGTAACTAAATCCACATCTAGCGTTGTGGTTACCATGGGTAATAGACAAAGTAATTCTCGTAATTAAGCAATTTTTGAATAGTGTTGTTACATGCATTGATAATTCTTTCGCTTAGATGTCTTTTTAACGAGTGCACATGTTAGAACTCACCTTTTTGCTACTTATCGGACCAAGGAGGGAGTAATAGGAAAAGAATTATAAACATTCATTTAGTGTGATACTATCTAATAGGCTAGTGTCGATTGGTGTGTAGTAATAAATTAACCATACATCAATTATGATGTCTAATATGAGGTAATGGTCTGAGTTAGTAAATTATACAAACATAGCCAAACCAAGGTATGGGCTGAAATTCTCTAGATACGAGCCCAAGAATTTAGAGATACCTAATGTATACCTCACTACATTAATTTTCTCGTTAGGGGGAGTTAATTAGTGTTTTATTCTTTTTTCGTTACGAGATTTTGTTCCATTGGTTTTTCCTTGTAATGTTTTTGATGAGGTAACCCAGATGCGTATTAATACATATGTGTAATATTTTCCTTAACTAGAGTTTTTCTTTTTTTTCAATGTTCTTTTAGTGTGGTTTATGCTAAGGCACATATTTGATGAATTATACATTGACGGGGAGTGTTACAAATATATATTGAATGTCTATCTGTTAGAGAATATTTAGGAACCCTAACTTTGGAACAAAGTCAATTTCCCCAATAAATAGAGGGGTACTCTTCATTGTAAAATCATCCCTCAAGAGAAATAATAAGTCTTCTTTTCTTTCTACTTTCTTATGATTATTCTATAGTTTCATAACAAGAAGGCTAGTTTTAAAAGTAATCATGGACAAAAAAAGTGGTCTGAGGGCATTTTTAGCCCAATATGTGGGTGAGGGGTTTATTTAAATCTTTTAAGATCGTTAAGAGGTATGTTTTGGTCATTTTAAATTATTTTATAATTTATTCATACAATATAAAATTAACCTGTAATTTTTATATACCCTTAGTTCTACCAAGATACAACTATCTAAGATACTTTTTAAGAATAAATAACATAATATAATAGGAGTAATGACAAAAAAATAATGAAATACTAATTAAATCATATAAAACAAATATTAAAAATTATTAAGTCATAAAACTAAAATCACCTTATGCATTTTAACTATCTAAATCAATGTAAAATAAAAGAACAAATATTCACTGATATTGTCATTCTTAGTATTGAATTATTTTTTTGTCAGCATTGTTATTTATTTGATTTTCTTTTGACCTTTAATGTCACAACCCATACATCCTCAATTCCACGCACACTAACCCTCTCGTTGGAGAAACATAGCTACTAACAACCTAACCTCAAACTAAGCACTTAGAGATACAGAAACAGGTTTAAGTGCAGAAAATTAAGTAGAATTCCGATAAACTCCAAAGTCTGTCAAATCAAATGATCAAATAACCCCTAGAACCTGAAAGTCAATGTACCAAACTATCTAAGGTTATACCATAAGTCTAATATAGAAGGGTACAAACCCAAAAATACAAACAAATAACTAACTACAAAGTCTAGGTACAAAATGTGGACATAAACATCAAGAGAACTTGTGGCAGCCCAAAAGAACTAGCTTACCCTTCAAGAGGACCCAAATGTTGGAAAAAAGCTTCCTTGGCAGCTTTTATTGACGCCCATGGTTGACACCCCATCAACCCATCAACGCCATGTCAAAAGGGGGTGTGGCTGCACACTTAGACTTGGGAGATTAGACCACAAAATTGATAGTCTCAATCAAAAATGACGGACCCGTAGGATGCCTCATCAATCCATTAAAGGTTAGTCAATAGGGGGTTGTTGTTCGGTCTATAATTTCCTACAAGGATTCAGCCAAGCCATGGGTGGTTTGGTAAATTCCACCCTTGGCTAAATATATGGGGTTGTTTATTCCACTTTATTTAGGGTATTTTAGGTTGGATTAAAGTCGAAATCCTAGAATTAAACTTCATTACTCAAAACCCTTCCCTCCCAAAAGTTTTCCAAAACTACATGAAATCTTAAAGTCAAATTGGAGCTTGGGTTGAAGGTTTACATTTATTTCTTCTTCAATATCATGAGATTATCAATACTAAGGTATTGTGACTCTCTATCTAGAGTTAGATTCCTCTCTAGAGCCAATTCTCAGATAGTTTTCAAGTTTCCAAAAGATGATCAAACCCAAATTCTTCCTCAAACTCATGGATTCTTTCATCAAACAATTTCAAACGAATTGTTAAGATTGCAATATGGTTTAATCGATGAATTCAAGTGAAAAACTCCATGAATTCATGCTCTCTCTTGTTTATTAGTTTTGTCTTGTAAAGTGTGTTTGATAATTATGATTGTCTAAGGATTGAATTGTATTTAGATTGCTTTATAGCATTGATCTTTGTTGTTAACTGTCTCTATATATGATTAACCGTGGATGTAAGAATGTGTTGGTGATCTTGATCTTATAGGAATGATGATGGGAAGTTCTCTTGTTATGATTGGAAGTATTGGAAGGTGATTAATGGTAAATTGTGATACTGTAGAATGGTGAGTTAATTCAATTGTTTACTATTGTAGGATTGCCTTGTATGGTTTAATCTAGTTCTTGTGGAGGCGCTTACTTCTTATTCCTATTTTATTGTTTCATTGATGTCTCTCTGATTTAAATTAAATTTTGGTTATTTTGTTATGTGAATGATAGGCACATTGAGAAGTTGTCATATGATGATAAGATGAACTTGTATAAAGCTATGTGATAATGTGGGTGAAAGCATGTATCCTCTAAATGTTGGTTTGTGATGATGAAAGACTATGAACACTCTCTATATATTGAAATGGTTTCTTGTTTAAGTAGACCTTGTTGTCCCTACATGATGCCCGATTGATAAATGAGATGTTCGAAAGTATGTCTTATGCTGGTAGACCTAAGAATAGTGTCGCTGCTTTATGAGTCTAGAACCCTAAGTGAATTTGAAAACCTTGAATATGAAAAGAAGGTTTATAATAAAGTGAATCGGATAGACCTAGAATGGTACTTGTTTCACGAATGAATTATCCTAATGAACCTTTACTGTTAGCCCCTTGTGGATCCTTTCTTGGAGTATTAATATGAGTTGGTAGGGCTTAGAGATGGTACCTTCTCAAATACTCTTATGTGAATGAACTGACTCTATAATAACCCAGGCAATTCACCAACTTGATATGCTTAAGGTAGTAGCTCTACTTGAAGAATGTGACTAGAGTACAAAGAAACCTTTTTATTTCCCCTAAACCTTGTGCCTACATGGGATGTGTCCTTAGTTCTACCTTTTGCAAGTAAAACACCTTCTACAGTGTGGGGTTTTATGAAACCGAATTCCATACCTAGCTAGTGTAATCTATGTTGGTAATGCCTATTCTCATCAAGTGGGATGTGCACTCTAGTTATTGGATAGGTTCTAAAACGTGTAGGTAGTGGAATAGGACGGTGTCTACACATGGAACGCATAGGCTTTTGAAAATGCTAAATTGAGTTTCCTAGGTCTTCCAAGACCATTATGTGAAGTCCTTTAAATTAATAAATGTATCCAATACTATCTCTAGTAATGATTGTTGACGTTTCGTGTTTGTGTTGGAAAGGAAATAGCCTTATATTTCTTAGTCTTGAGGAACACTTAGATGTGTGTTGAAGAGGTTTTATGGGTGGTATCTTCATGTCTTACCTAGATGAGTCTTACGATAACCTTACATAGAGGGTTTGAATGGCTAAATCGGTTACTTAATGATTATGGTTTTTTTTTTGAAAATTATAGGAGTTTTATATTTTATGGTTGGTGATGGACTTGTGTGATATCTTTTCCATGTGCTTTGTGAACTCTTTATACAAATAGCAAGAAAAACATATTTCAACTAAAATATCTCTTTTTACATGATTTCTTTCATGGTCATCTTACTTAGTCTTTAATTGTATTGATTCCATATTTTTCTCTATTTCTACAAGATTAGGTGGTGGAAAGTGAGGATTCCTAGAGTTGATGCATGGGAAGTAGAATTCTCTCAAGACTTGGTATATTCTTATATCTTTGAGGACATGTATGTTATCTCTAATTTTCTTTCATTAATGACTTTGTAGTAGACATAAATTTATTTTCAATGTAAGGGTCGTGACCTTATGTCAATGAGATGTGTCTACGGTGGATTATGATGAGACTTAGTTCTTACGTTTTATAAAAAGAGTTTCCTTACTGACTTTCTTGTGAAAAGATTCAAATTTCCACTATTTTATGACAATGTGATGAGTGAATGCTAATGGATTGTATAAGAACTCCGAGAGGTCGAGTATGGCATGTTACACCTAGGGGGTACTCCAGGGTCGTTACAAACTTGGCATCAGAGGATAAGGTTATGATTTAGTCTTTATGGTTCATAATGTCATGAGGCCACGTCCAGTAGAGTCTTGCTCATTGGTGTGAGTCCTGACATATGTATGAGCGAGAGGCTATAGGTTGATAGAACTTTCACTATCTTCATTACTCTTGTGTCATGACATAGAGTTGAGTTCTATAAGTGTCTTTTCATAATCTCTTCTATTGTTTTTATAGGATATGAACACAAAAAGGACGCCCGTAAGAAGTGTCACGACCAAAGAGCACTCCTTACTCTTAACTGGCGTCTTCGACCTCTTTCAGTCCTTAGACAAGCCCTTAGCATACCTCATCACATCATTGATAGAATAAAAAGTGGAAAAATTAAAACTTTTCATTTGAAGTTCAACTTTACTTCACTTATATTGAAAATAGAATCTGTAATTGTCTCACATGACCATCCAAACATAAGAATAAGAGAAATGGGACTTAGAACTAACATCATTACAATACCTCTTATACTAGGAATCACAACAATGTCTTTGAATAAGGAAATATGAAACTAGAATTAGCATCTCCATCATCGGACTTGAGGACTCACCAACTTCAAGATTGCGATCCAAGTTGCAATCCAACCATAAAAGAGACATGGTTGGTACTACCCACATGTACTAAGTATGGATATATGACGGTAAAACCTTAAAAGACATGCACAAAGGGACATTTTTGTATAAACATGCTAGTTTCACTTTAAAATCCTTTATGTACATTCCTAGAACATATACAAGCCCATACAAGAACAACAATAAGACATATTCAAATTCATGTTCAAGATTAATATCATTAATAAAGCCATGTCAACATATCATGTTTAGGGTTCATTTAATCAATACATCACAAGACCTTACTAATTACTCCAATCTAAGTATATTAGTGCAATGTGTATATGATGCCCCATAACCCCAATAAACCAAGTAAACTAGCAAAGAGACCATGAGCCTCTCTTTTACCTCATATAACATCTTAACAAGTGTACTCAACATCATTCATAACAATTTAGACCAACATCATGTATAACATTCATACTTAAAGAACCCACCCAAGAATTCCCCTCAAGGTCTACTTGTGCAATGTATAGGTAAATTCATATACCCTTATGTACACTAAGAAACACCTTTTAAGCAGTTCTAGTTAGTGTCCATTTTATTACATGAATTCATCCATTAACTTCAGTAAACTTTGCCATAACTTACATAGACCATGTGAGCTAAACATGGAATCTGGTGTCAACCCCTCACACCAAAAGGAGGGTGTCCTACTTGCCAAGGTAGGGCATATACATCATAGTAGCATCCAGATGGATCCACTAGCTAGGTTTTCCTATGGGGGCAGATAATTAAGGAATTAGGAAATGTTACTAGAAACCCTCTTTATGCTAATTAGCATTGTAGTTTTGACCTCATTAATGAACATAGCGTGAACCTCCCTTCCTCTAAGAAAAAACACCTTTCAATGTCAAGTTCATTTGGTGTTGAGCTAATTTCCCTTTTTGAAGTATCTTTAAGTCTTTCTTTACCATTAGTTCATAACATTGGTATTAGGAATTTAACCCCTCATATAACATGTTCACAGCTCATAGGTTATAGGATGAGAAAGTCCTTTCATCACAATCCCAAAATCATGTGAGAATATTACATGATAACATAGTAATAAATATACACATGGGAATTACCTTCCGCCCCTCATAATCATACACCTATCTTCATATAACAACCATCATATTCATAGCATGATCATACAATCATAACTTCATCATTCATAATTTAATTAGCCAACGTTACCAAAGATAGCCAACAATACTACAATAACAAGTTCATGACCTTGAAGGACTTCCCAATAGACTCCATGAAACCCATTCAAGACTTCATTTCAAATCAATTATCATAATCATACGATAGTAAATCATACAAGAAAATACTCAATTACATTACCTCTAATCATTAATCAACACAATTCAAGAGATAGGGTTAGGAGAAGAGGGACATTCACGGGTTCCTAAAGAATTAGATGAAAACCCAATCAATAACAATGGGTTCATAAAGAATTAGGTCAAAACCCAATCAATAACATTGGGTTCATAAAGAATTAGATCAAAACCCAATCAATATAGGATATAAGGCATTCATGAAATAATAATTACTAACACCAATATAACAATTAATGTACTCATCATCTTCATGTAATTCATCAAAGAAGATCAAAGATTTATATAATTGGGGAAGAACATGGGTCCAATGTAATATCATGTAAACTAAACAACAACAATTAACCATCATTATACACTTAAAAAAACTCTAAGTAATCATAATTTATCATAATTGATCCACAATATAGGTTTTAAAAGAAGACACATGTGTAGAAAAAAAACCTTGATTTTGGGGTGATATTAAATTATCTTTGAATGGACCTCTTGGGAAAAGGAATCCAACACTGAAAGAATCCATACCTTAATGAATACTTAAGCCACGAATTTGAGTAGAAAACTTGGAGAATTGGTCATCTCCTTGAACTCCAATGTTCTTCAATTGTAACAACCCGAAAAAGACCATGCTATGTAATGCCTAACATACCTAGAATGCCAAGATGAGACTGGGTTCACACGGATTGATGATCGTGGAACCAGACCTCTGAACCTATGCACCAGCCAAGCCAACCAACTTGGTGAGTTAGTTGATCTAGGCAAGGTTGGGTCCAGCCAGATAGGGCACACGAATATTAAGATTCACCTTGATGAGTCTTAATCAGACTTGAAAGGGGTAATCTTAAGTTTGGATGGTCTAGGGGTAAAATGGTATATTCCAGGCTAAGGGTAGTATCGTAATTACCCTAGATATTTAATTAGTGTGTAATGGACAATTTGGGTAGGGTTGACCCAAATTTGACCCTTTTCGCGAGTTAAGCTTCACCCCGATTTGATCCTGTGTGGAAGAAATGTTAAATCTAATTAATTTATATTAATTATCTGATTTAATAAAGGACGCGATTCGTCATTTTAACTAAGCCTGTAAAAAATCAGATTTTTAATAATAAATGGCAAGGAGTCCTAGTTTGACTAAGTCTTCAACTAAAACTCCTACTCCTACACTTACTTCCAAATCTCTCCACTCTCATTCTCACATCTCTCCAAACTCTTTATCACGCTCATCATCAGCAAAAAGAACAAAAGTTAAAGTTAATCACTCTTAAAGAACTTTTACACTAAAACTCAAAAGAAAAACTAAACTAAAAACGAAAAGTGAAATCTTTTTTTCAAACAGTTTGCGCGTGACTTTTTGTTGGAGAAGCATTTGTTTTTCATGGGAGTTTTCAAAACATGAGATCAGGTTTGAAAGGTGTTAAACGAAGGAAAAGGTATAGGTTTTCTTCCTCTTGGTCCCTTTCCCAAGAGACCCCAAAGATTCAGTCGAATTCTAATCCGAAAACTAGGAATGTTCCCTTTTGCATGTCCATGTCCTAACTCCCATCGATTGTTGTAGGTTGGGGATGATTTCGGGTAGAATTTAGGAATGTAATGTGTTTTCGTAATGATTATGTTCATGTATGTATGTTCGTAATTATGTGATGATAAACGTGTGCAAATTGTGTGTGCAGCCGTGTTCGTGGGCATTGTTTGATGGATGAAAATGGCATGTTAAAACCTTGTGTTTTGGTATAATATTACTAGGAAATAATGCATATAATAATGTACGAAATAACTAAAGAATTTTCCATAAATCCAACATATACATGTTGAGAAAAAGTGGATTGAAAGTACGGCCAAATTTTCAAATATCTGGAAATTGTTCTCAATATGAGCAGTGTGGAGGAGTTTGATTTTTAAAATATTTTTTAAGATGTGAGGTCATTATGGATTGAACCCAAGACCTCATCATATTCAATCTACTAAAAATTCAATAACAAAAATGAGGTAAGGGGGATTCGAAATGGGGTAAGGCTCAAATGAAAGAATGAAAGAGGGAAGGAATTAAAGGTTGAGGTGTGTGGGGATCGAACCCACAACATCTCGGATAGGTGAGAAAGATAGGAGAAAAATTTAAGAAAAATAAAATGAGGTTGTGGGGGATCGATCCCACAATCTCTTGGCCTCAAACGAAAAGGGAAAGAAAAGAAAGAAAAAAAAGTGTGGGCGTTGAGGCTCGACCTCAGGCCCCAAGCCCAAAAGTTGTAAATCAAAAATTAGTACAAGATAAAGTGTTGTCCACGGGATTTGAAATCGGGTTCCCTTTCCCAACTCCATATTGATACATAAGTCTTACTTGAATAAATATTTAATGAATGCTGCCCATAGGAATCGAACTCGAGACCTTGGCATACTTACAAGATGCATAAGTCTTGTATCACATAATCTTTGGTATATATGAGTCACTTAGACGAAATATGAACGAAGCCTCATGGCTTGTACGTATGGGTTCATAAGTCCAGTGTACCTTTAAAAATGTGTAAACCTAAGATGTATGTGATGAACTGATGTGGCCCCATGAGGGTTAAGTATGAGTGTGAAATACACTAAAAGGCCAAGTGCATTGCCATATGACGAAATGAATATTCACCTAAAGGGCTGAGTAATTATGAAAAGATAATATGCTATATTTAATGAATGTGGTGACTATATGATAAGCGGCTAATATGAAAGACGAGATCAATCTCAAATGAGCCTATGAAAATATTACCAAAAATCATACTCACTTATGAAAGTGTAAGAATAATAAAGAGACCAATCTCTAAGAAACGCTCTAATGAAAGTATTGAGATTAATTCACACGTAATACTAATGATGATATGAGAAATGATGCCCTCATGCTAGAAGCCAGCTTCTATAATATGTGAGATGAATGTAATGGAACTTTATACGGAGTACCAATAGGCTATCTATGAGTCACGATTCCTTCTTTTGGGAAGGCAGAGGTTCGTGTAAATCTCATGAGATGAGACTGTCTGTTTAGGCGGGTATGGGTCTCCTTATATCTCCTAGTCTTTGAACCTATGCAGCCAACATAGGGTTCCAGCAGTGTTCATTTCCCAATACACGCTAGCATGTTTTGGTTCCACTTAGGCCGGTGATTCCACCTCTTTTTTGTGTGGGTAGACACTGGATTTCATGAAGCTCACATGATCTATGTCTGTTAAAGTTAGAGTTCCCAAAGAAACAATGAGGTCGGCCTCATGTATGCACACAATGAAATGAATGATACCAAAGGTGTTTGGATAGGATAATAAAGAGGTGAACTAGACTCAAGTAATGACACTAGGTCATTCTTTGTCGTTGCACAGTGAACCCTATGAGAGTCCTAAAAGGCATCCTAGGTATATAAATGAATTAAAAATGAAGTACGTATGAATGAACAAAGCAGACTCTGTGTTTGCTAAAGAAGTCTTCCTAGTTGAGGTTCCATACGTTGAGCCGTCATTTGGGAAGTCCTAATGTTATGTCCGTGATTCCAAAGTTTCACGATATATTAACCAAAGATATGTGATATATGTGTGTGCTAAATGAAATTTCTTATGTGTTGTGTGCAATATGAAAAGAATGATGATGTATGTTACTCTCATAGCATGACTTTTCTAATCTGATTTGGCAAGTCCAACTGACTTGGCTTTCCATAATTCATATTTTTAGGAGAGAGCTATTCTTAATCATGCATGTCCTTGGTGTGTACTTTCATACACCCACAATTAGTACAAGTGTGTACTAATCCCATACGATCCTCTACTGTTAGGTGCAGGTGCAGGTGGACGCTAGAGCTTACGAGACTACGGTTACATTATCTGGACGTGGAGCATTCATCCGGACTTGGTAGGACCTCATGCTTTCGAGGATGCTTATATTTTATATTCTAGCTTAGATTTAGGCATGAGATAATGGCGGATGTTTCACTAGCGTTTCTTTCTTACTTATTTCAGACGTTGTATTAGTGCCATTTTGGCAACTTTATATTTATGCAATTATGAACTATTTCTTTCATTTGAATATCTCATTGTTAGATTGTTGTTGTGAACTGATGTGATATAATGCAATTCTCACTATAAAGTCTATGTATACTTCGAATTAAGACAAAAGTTCTAAATTTTTCGCTAAAATTAACCTATACGACGTAATAATGACGTATGTAGGCTTGTCTGCGACGTCCGAGAGGTCAACGACATCGGCTTCAGCTAGGGTCTAGATCTCGGTCATGACAAATGTGGTAATAGAACATTAGGTTTAATTTCCAGAATAATAAGTTCACATCAACCACATCGAGTAATTTCTAACTTATAGTAGTGAAGTGCACCACTATCATGAATTAGAGACTGCATGATGCGTAGGAAAATTTCCCTTCTTCTTATCTTTTCGTGCTTTCCTTCATGCCTGATTTCTTGGTGTTTTGAGCGTATCTACCATCAATTCTTTTTTTTTTCAGAAAATGAACACAAGGAGGAAAGTTGGTCAGGGAAGAGTAGGAGAAGCTGCTGGGGGCAACCAAGTTCCACCCCAGGCTCCAGCTGAAGGAGTGGCCATGCCAGTTAACCCACCTGGGTTGACTGATGCGGAGGTGCGGACAACTTTGGCACAGATGGCTCAAGCCATCACTGTGCTGGCTCAGGCTATGACGGCCTAGGCAAACATAAAGGAGGTTCAGCGGGCGAATCCACCAGCCCACAACATGGCAAACAGGATGCGAGATTTTATGAGGATGAATCCTCCAATCTTTACAGGATCTAAGACTGCAAAGAATCCTCAGTAGTTCGTGGAGGAGGTCCACAAGATTCTGGTGGCAATGGGGGCCAAGGAAATTGAAAAATTTGATCTGGACTCGTACCAACTAAATGATGTTGCACAGGCTTGGTGCCAAATGTTGCAGGATAGCAGGGCGTTAGGCGGAGGTCCGATCACATGGGAGCTTTTTATGACAGCCTTTCTGGAGAGGTTCTTCCCCTGAGAGATGAGGGAGGCTATGTTGGAGGATTTCATCAACCTTAAACAGGGCTCAATGACTGTCAGGGAGTATTCCCAGAAGTTCATTAAATTGTCCAGGTATGCCACTTCCCTTGCTTCGAACAGCAGGGATGAGATAAGCAGGTTCCTTACAGGAATCTCAAAGGAATTGGAGGAGTGTCGGGCTGCGATGCTCAACTCAACATGGACTTGTCCAGGATAATGGTTCACGTTCAGCGGGTTGAGGATAGCAGGAAGAAGAGGAGAGTCCGTGAGGTCAGGAGTCGTAACCCTTTTGACCAGACGGGTTCCAGTAGAGGTGGTGGCAGGAGCACTTTTGGAGTTCGTGATCAGCACAAATTTAAGAACGGCATCAGATTTCTGGGAACTCTAACTCTCAGGGAAGTGCATCACCCAGAAGAGGCAGACCCGAGCCCAAGAATGGCAATGGATGTGATGTTCACCATCCCAGAAAGGAATGTGTCAAGTGTGGCCGTATTCACAGTGGAGAGTGCAGACTAGGAACAAATGTCTGCTTCGGTTGCGGAAAGAGTGGACACATGGTCAAGGACTGTCCATAGTATAGGGGTCAGGCCGGAGGTAATGCTCAGCCAAGGCCTAATCCCCAGAATGCTACTGCAGCTGAGCCTGCTAAGAGGAACAGATTCTACACCTTAGAGGGCAGGGAGGAGTAGGAGAAGTCTGTTGATGTGGTCACAGGTATGCTGCAAGTCTTCTCAACCTCTGCTTATGATTTACTTGATCCAGGTTTACGCTTTATTTTGTGACTCCGTAGTTTGCTCTTACTTTTGAAATAGTACCTGAGGTTTTGCATGATTCAATCGTAGTTAGTACTCCCTTAGGAAAAAATGTAAGAGCCGATAGGGTTCGTAAAGACTGCCCAGTAGTAGTATGTGGAAAGACTATGTGTGCAGACCTTATTGAGTTACCCATAAATGATTTTGATATTATACTTGGTATGGACTGGCTCCATAAATGTTATGCCTTCATGGATTGCCGTAGTAGGGTTGTGATATTCCATTTCCCTAATGAAGTAGAGTTGGTCTGGGAGGGGTACAATTCAAGTCGTTCAAGTCCCTTGATTTCTAACCTAAAAGCTAATAAAATGATGTCCAAGGGATTATTATGCCATCTTATGAGTGTCAATGATCTATATCATTCCATTCCTTCTATAGACTTTGTTCCTTTAGTGAATGAGTTCCAAGATGTTTTCCCCGATGATTTGCTTGGAGTCCCTCCCCCTCGAGAAATTGATTTTGGTATTGACCTAGATCTTAATACCAAACCAATTTCAATTCCTCCTTATTGAATGGCTCCAGCTG
This sequence comes from Solanum pennellii, assembly GCF_001406875.1. Classification (NCBI taxonomy): domain Eukaryota; kingdom Viridiplantae; phylum Streptophyta; class Magnoliopsida; order Solanales; family Solanaceae; genus Solanum; species Solanum pennellii. The sequence continues at coordinate 11,235,950 of NC_028643.1, read as the reverse complement.
AACTCAAGTAGTTGAAGCTGGAGTTAAAATATCTCACTGATAAGGGCTTCATTCAGCCGAGCATATCCCCTTGAGGCGCTCCAGTACAGTTTGTGAAAAAGAAGGATGGAACCCTTAAGATATGTATCGATTATTGGAAGATCAACAATGTCACTATAAAGAATAAGTATCCACTTCCCAGAATAGATGACTTATTCGATTAGCTCCAAGGGTCTAGTTTCTTCTCGAATATTTATCTTTGTTTCGGGTATCATAAGCATAGGGTTAGGGATGAAGACATCCGAAAGACAGCCTTTCATACCCGTTATGGTCATTATAAGTTCCTAGTCATGTCATTTGGTCTCACTAATGCACCAGCTGCATTTATGGACCTCATGAACCGAGTCTTCGATGAATTCCTTGATTCTTTCGTAATTGTATTCATTGATGACATCCTTATCTACTCTAAGACCAAGGAAGAGCATGAACAACATTTGAGACTAACCTTGCAGTTACGTAGACAACATCAGCTGTATGCCAAATTCAGCAAGTATGAATTCTGTCTTAGATCAGTGACCTTCCTTGATCATGTTGTGTCTGATCAAGGTGTGGAGGTGGACCCCAGGAAGACTGGGGCTGTTAAGAACTGGCCAAGACCTCTTAGTCCCACCGATATCTGTAGCTTTCTAGGATTGGCTGGTTACTACCACAGGTTCGTGGAGGGTTTTTCTTCCATTGCTTCCCCAGTGACAGATTTGACTAAGAAGAAATCCAAGTTCGAATGGGCGGAGACTTGTGAGAAGAGTTTCCATAAGCTCAAGGACAACTCACTTCAACCCCAGCGCTTATGTTGCCTAAATGTGGTGAGAATTACACTGTTTATTGTGACTCATTTAGGGTTGGTTTGGGTTGTATTCTTATGCAGGGTGTAAGGTGATAGCCTATGCATTTAGACAGCTCAAGGTTCATAAGAAGAATTTTCCCACTTATGACCTGGAGTTGGTATTTGTTGTATTTGGATTGAAGTTGTGGAGGCATTACTTGTACGGAGTACATTTGGATGTGTTCACAGCCACCAGAGTCTCCAGTACGTGTTCACGCAGAGGGAGTTGAATCTACGTCAGCGAAGATGGTTGGAGATCTTAAAGGGCTATGACATGAGTGTCCACCACCATCCAAGGAAGGCAAATGTTGTAGCTGATGCTTTGAACAGGTTGAGCATAGGGAGTACAACCCACGTTGATGATGGGAAGGAGTTACTGAAGGATGTACACAGACTAGACAGACTGGGTGTGCGGTTGATGGCTTTTACTAGTGGGCGTGTTTCAGTTCATCCCAGTTCTTAATCATCCTTGGTAGCGGAAGTCAAGAAGGTTCAGGATCTTGATCCTGTGTTGATGGAGTTGAATGAATCAGTGCTGATAAAGATGAATGAGTCCTTTGCTTTGATAGGTTATATCATACTTAGGTAACAGGACAGACTGTGTGTACCAGACGTTGATGATTTGTGGACCAAGATTGTTGCATAGGCCCATGGTTCCAGGTATTCGATACATCCAGGTTCCACCAAGATGTATCATGACCTCAAGCATATCTACTAGTGGGATATGCATGAAGAAGGACATTGCTAAGTATGTCGCCAAGTTTCCTAATTGTCAGCAGGTTAAGGCGGAGCACCCTAAGCCTGGTGGTCTCACTCAGTTAATTGAGGTTCCGACTTGGAAGTGGGAGGCCATTAACATGGACTTCGTGGTTGGTCTTCCGAGGACAAGGAGACATCATGACTCCATATGGGTTATTGTGGAAAGGATGACTAAGTCTTCCCATTTTATCCCTGTGAAGTCTACTTACAAGGCCGAGGATTATGCGAGACTCTACATTGATGAGATTGTGAGGTTGCATGGGATTCCTTTGTCTATCATTTCAGATAAAGGATCTTAGTTCACTTTGCATTTCTAGATATCCTTCCAGAAGGGCTTAGGCAGGCAGGTAAAGCTTAGTACTTCTTTCCATCCTCAGACAGAGCGGCCGGCAGAGCGCACCATTCAAACGTTGGAGGAAATGTTGAGAGCGTGTGTTATTGACTTCAGAGGTAGTTGGGATGACCATCTACCATTAATAGATTTTTCGTATAATGATAGCTATCACTCCAGCATTGGGATGGCACTATTTAAGGCACTGTATGGTAGGAGGTGTAGGTGTCCAGTTGGTTATTGTATTTTGGGTGCATACATCATTCATAAGGCCTTAGAGAAGGTCAGGGGGATTAGGTTCAGGTTGGATACTGCTTACAGTCGGCAGAAGTCCTATGCAGATAACAGGAAGTGGCCCTTAGAGTTTTATGTTGGTGACCAGGTCTACTTGAAAATATCACCCATGAAGGGGGTGATGAGGTTTGGCAGGAAGGGAAAGTTGAGTCTGAGGTACATTGGGCTATACGAGATTCTACAGTGTGTGGGTGAGGTGACCTATGAGTTGGCGTTGCCTGCGGAGCTAGCTTTTGTTCATCCAGTCTTTCATTTCTCTATGTTAAAGAAGTTCCATGGTGATCCCGCATCGATTCTGCCTGTTGAAGGTTTGCGGGTTGATGAAGACTTGTCCTATGAGGAGGTTCTTATTGAGATTTTAGACTGGCAGGTGATGAGGCTGAGAAACAAAGAAGTTGCCAAAGTAAAGGTATTGTGGAGGAAACATCTTGTTGAGGGTGCTACATGGGACGCCGAGACCGATAAGAGATCCCGCTATCCTAATCATTTCAGCTCTTAAGGTTAGACTTCTTACTCTTTAAGTCTAAGTTTCCTTATCTCCTCTGTTCTTTGTTGCTATTGCTTGACTGTGTATAGTACTTATGTTATGATATGATTGGCATTGTGCTATATAAGTAGAAGTGTCATTCGGGGATGAATGTTCCTAACGGGGGATAATGTAACAACCCGATAAAGACCATGCTAACTAATGCCTAACATACCTAGAATGCCTAGTTTAGACCAGGTTCACACAGATTGATGTGCGTGGAACCAGACCTCTGATCCTATGCACCAACCAAGCCAACCAACTTGGTGAGTTAGTTGAGCTAGGCAAGGTTAGGTCCAGCCATGTAGGGCACCCAAATATTAAGATTCACGCAGATGCGTCTTAAACGGACTTGAAAGGGGTAATCTTAAGTTTGGAGGGTCTAGGGGTAAAATGGTCTTTTCCAGGCTAAGGGTAGTATCATAATTACCCTAGGATTTAATTAATTAATTAATTAATTAATTAATGTGAGTAATGGACAATTCTGGTATGGTTGACCCGAATTTGACCCATTTCACGAGTTAAGCTTCAGCTGGGTTCGATCCTGGATGGAAGAAATGTTAAATCTAATCAATTTATATTAATTATCTGATTTCAGTAAGGGCATGATTATTCATTTCACCTAATCCTTTAAAAAAATCAGATTTTTAATAATAAATGGCAAGGAGTCCTAGTTTGACTAAGTCTTCAACTAAAACTCCTACTCCTACACTTACTCCCAAATCTCTCCACTCTCATTCTCACGTCTCTCCACACTCTTTCTCACACTCATCATCAGCAAAAAGAAAAAAAATTTAAGTTCATCACTCTTGAAGAACTTGTACACTAAAACTCAAAAGACAAACTAAACTAAAAACGAAAAGCAAAATCATTTTTTTCAAGCGGTTTGCGCGTGAGTTTTCGTTAGAGAAGAATCTCTTTTTCGTGGGAGTTGGCAGTACATTATATAAGGTTTGAAAGGTGTTAATTGACGAAAAAGGTATGGGTTTTCTTCCTCTTGGTCCCTATCCCATGAGACCCTAAGATTCAGTCGAATTCTAATCCAAAAACTAGGAATGTTCCCCTTTGCATGTCCCTGTCACTAGCTCCAATCGATTGTTGTAGGTTGTGTATGATTTCTGGTAGAATTTAGAAATGTAAAGTGTTCTCGTGACGATTATGTTCATGTATGTTCGTTCGGAATTATGTGATGATAAACGTGTACAAAATGTGTGTGCAGCCGTGTTCTTGGACATGGTTCAGAGCATGAAAATTGCATGTTAAAACCTTGTGTTTTTGTATAAAATTACTTGGAAATGGTGCATATAATAATTTACGAAATGACTAAAGAATTTGCCATAAAAATCTATCATATACATGTTGAGAAAAAGTGCATTGAAAGGATGACCAAATTTCCATAAATATGGAAATTATACTCGGCATAGGCAGTATGAAGGAGTTTCATTTTTAAAATTTTTTTAAGGGGTTAGGTCATTAGGTATTGAACCCAAGACCTCATCATATTCAAGCTACTAAAAATTCAATAATAAAAAAGAGGTAAGGGGGATTCGGAATGGGGTAAGGCTCAAATGAAAAATGAAAGAGTGAAAGAATTAAAAATTGAGGTGTGTGGGGATCGAACCCACAACCTATCGGATAGGTGAGGAAGTTGGGAGAAAGATTAATGAAAACTAAAATGAGGTTGTGGAGAATTGATCCCACAATCTCTTGGATTCAAACGAAAAGGGAAATAAAAGAAAAAAAAGAAAAGTGTGGGTGTAGGGTCTCGATATCGGGTCCCCAAGCCCAAAAATTTTAAATCAAAAATTAGTACAAGACTAAGTGATGTCAAAGGTATTTGAAATCGGGTTCTCTTGCCCAATTCCGTGTTGACATATAAGTCTTACGTGAATAAATATTTAATGAATGCTGCCCATTGGAATCGAACTCGAGACCTTGGCATACTTACAAGATGCATAAGTTTTGTACCATATAATCTTGGTTAAATATGAGTCACTTAGACGAAATATGAACGAAGCCTGATGGCTTGTACATATGGGTTCATAAGTCCAGCGTACGTTTAAAAATATGTGAACCTAAGATGTATGTGATGAACTGATGTGGCCCAGGAGGGTTAAGTATGAGCGTGAAATACACTAAAAGGCTAAGTGCATTGCCATATGACGAAATGAACATTCACGTAAAGGGGTAAGTAATTATGAAAAGCTAATATGCTAAACTTAATGAATGTGCTGACTATATGATAAGAGGCTAATATCAAAAACGAGATCAATCTCAAATGAGCCTAAGTAAATATTACCAAAAACTGTACTAACCTATGAGAGTGTAAGATTAATAAAGAGACCAGTCTCTAAGAAACACTCTAATGAAAGTATTGAGAATAATGCACACTTATTACTAATGATGAGATGAGAAATCATCTAATGAGCAATGATTCCCTAATGCTAGAAGCCAGCTTCTATGATGTGTGAGATGAATGTAATGGAAATTATAGAGCACCGATAAGCTATTTATGAGTCATGATTCCATCTTTTGGGAAAGCAGAGGTTCATATAAATCTAATGAGATGAGACTGTCCTTTTAGGCGAGTATGGTTCTCCTTATATCTCGTAGTCTTTGAACCTATGCAGCCAACATAGGGTTCTAGCAAGGTTCATTTCCCTATAAAAGCTAGCATGTTTTGGTTTCACTTTGGCCGGTGATTCCATCCCTCTTCGGTGTGGGGTAGACACTGGATTTCATGGAGCTCACATTATCTATGTCGGTTAAAGTTTAAGTTCCCAAAGAAATAATGAGGCCTTCCTCATGTAATGCAAACAATGAAATGAATGATACCAAAGATGTTTGGATAAGATAATCAAGAAGTGAACTAGACTCAAGTAATAAAACTTGGTCATTCTTGGTCATTGCACAGTGAACCTGATGAGTGTCCTAAACAGCATCCTAGGTATATAAATGAATGAAAATGAAGTACATATGAATTAATTAAGCAGACTCTATGTTTTCTAAAGAAGGATCCCTAGTTAAGGTCCCATTTATTGAGCGCTCATTTCGGAAGTCCTAATGTTATGTCTGTGATTCAAAAGTTTAATGCCATATGAACGAAACATATGTGATATATGTATGTGCTAAATGAAATGTGTTATGTGTTTTGTGCAATATGAAAAGAATGATGATGCATGTTACTCTCATAGCATGACTTTCCTAATCTTATTTGGCAAGTCCAACTGACTTGGCTTTCCATAATTCATATCGTTATGAGAGAGGTATTCTTAATCATGAATGTCCTTAGTGTGTGATTGCATACACCCATACTTAGTACAAGTGTGTAGTAATCCCATACAATTCTCTACTTTTAGGTGCAGGTGTAGGTGGATACTAGAACATACGACACAACATTGATAGTATCCGGACGTGGAGCATTCATCCAGACTTGGTAGGCCCTCATGCTTTCGAGAATGCTTATCCTTTATATTGTAGATTAGATGTAGGCATGAGCTAGTGGAGAATTTTCCACTAACATTTCTTTCTTACTTATTTCGGATGTTGTATTGGTGCCATTTTTGCAACTTTATATTTATGCAGTTATGTACTATTTCCTTCACTTGAATATCTCATTATTGGATGGTTCTTGTGAACTGATGTGATATAATGCACTTCTTACTATGAAGTCTATGTATACTTCGAAGCAAACAAAATTTTTAAATTTTCCGCCAAAATTAACCTATACAATGTAATGATGACGTATGTAGGCTTGTTTGCGACCTCCGAGAGGTCAACGATGCCGGTTTCGGCTAGGGTCTAGATCCCGGTCATTACATCAATGGAGGTTGGTTAGAGATATAATTTCTAAATAAGAGATAGCAATTTGGATTTCATTTGGGTATTTGATTTAGATGGGTAAATGTGAAGAAAAACTGACTTAAAATCAATATAAACCCCTCCCCAAACACCCTATTTTAGTTAGACCTTTTTGTGAAGTCAAACTTGATTTTAATTTTTAGAATTTTCATCGGGGAACAGTTCCATGTCGTGGAGCTGTTTAGTCACTTTTTCTGGAAATAATTTTTGATACAGTAGAGTCTGGGACATGTCCACGACATGGACCGTACATTTGGCCCATGAGGAAGCTAGTCAGTGACGCAAACATGCTCCTTCCATACACAAATGCATAATGCCGTTGGCAGATCATTGGCTTATGCTTGGGTCCTCCTCAAGGACCCCTTGGGTGGTCCTTGGGGGATCGCAACAGGACATTTCGACCCTAAAAACAATATTTTACCTATTTAAAGTATTTTTACAAGTTTTACCCTTCATACGAAATTCCTAAACCTTCACAAGACCTAAAGACGTCTATTAGTTCAGTTTCACTAGTTTAAGACGTCATGGTTGTTCCTTGACATTTAGGATCTAATTCTTCCAAATAACATTTATTACATTATTCTAGGTCTGGAAATATAATTTTTAATAATTAATTAGGTTCGGCTCTATCCTAGGTTATTAGATTTTCGGGGTATAACAAGAAGAGTGGATGAGGAAGCAGTGAATAAGGGAGTTCCTCCCTGAGATGAGTATTTTCCTCAAGATGAAAAAATCCCTATAGATAATCAAGGGAATGATGTTCCGATGATTTCACTAGACATGACTAATGAGGGGGTTAGAGTGGCTCTTCTACCCGAGCTCGAGCCATGACGGCTCAAGCAAATAGAGATGTGGGGCCTTGGGTGAATGCTCTTGAGAGTACCATGACCTCTAGGTTGAGGGACTTTGTAAAGATGAATCCTCTTACCTTTCTTGTCTCTAAGGTGGGAGAGGATTTCCCAAGCATTCTTGGAAGAGGTTTATAAGATATTTCATGCTATGGGTGTATCTTTTAGAGAGAAGGCGGAGTTGGCTTCACAACAATAGAAAGAGGTTGCTCAAGTGTGGCACACACAATGGAAAGACAATAGGACAGTTAAATCGGATAATTTATAGTGGGAAGATTTTAAGGAAGCATTCTTAAGGAAGTACTTTCCTTGTGAGAAGAAGGAAATTAATATTGAGGAGTTTATAAACCTTACATAAGGTAATATGAGTGTGGAGGAGTATTAATTGAAGTTTACCTTGTTTTCTAAATATCCTCCATGTTTGAAGACTAACCCTAGAGATGAGATGAGTAGGTTCTTGACGAGTGTTCTGATCTTAAGAAGGAAGAGTGTTGTGCGGAAATGCTCCATGATAACATAAATCTATCTAGTCTTATTGTGTATGCTCAATCCATTGATAAGTCTATGCTTGAAAGGAGGGGTAGAGATGTGAAGAGGGGATGCACCGACGATCAAGGTCAACCTTGGTTTAAGAATAGGGCTCCAAATCATGATGTTCCTAGTGGTGCTAAGTATAACTATGAAAAGGGTGGTGGTTCCAAACATGATAAACCCACTTGATCAAATTGTGAGATTAAACATTTTTGGAAGTGTCTAGTCGGTAGTTGTGGGTTCTATGGATGTGGAATGAATTATCACAAGGTGAGATATTGTCATACTATTGCTACTAGAGGAACATATGTCAAGCAACTTGCTTATAATGGTCTGATAGTTGGTGAACTAAAGAAGAATCGTTTTTATCCTCTTCAAGCAAACAAAGAAGAAAATATGTATGAGGGTGCCACTAAGTAATAGTTTCCCCTTTTGTGTTGTGATGAGTTTCCTCTAAGTTGGGTAGCATGCTAATGTGGTGGGAACGATCGTATTTTTTCTCTTTTCTCCTATGCCTTTCAAGATTAAGATTTAGAATTTCCTAGTAGCATGTTGTGTATTTCTGGGAGTCTTTGTCAAAATGAGTATATACCTTGATCCTTTTATAATATTGCATGTTTTCATGAGTTTATGTTCAAATGGTAAAATAAGCTTATTTGACTTTGTCCTTCATATTGGTGTGTGTTTATAATAAATTCAAAAAATGTTGCATGAGTTAATTTATGATATGATATGATGTGGAGAAGGTATTTCCTCCAAAAGTGAAATGAGAAATGTGGACTCTTCATTAATGATAAGTTGTAGATATAGTTCCTTTCTTCTTGTTGTGTTTTGAGTCTATACGTGTGAAGTTGATATTTATTCTATCATGATATATTGAATGGAATTGTTGAATGCATGATGGTGGGCTGCTAGTCTTGAATCTTTACTCCTTGAAAGAACTTTAATTGTATCAAGTGTCATTCAAGGACGAATGTTTCCAAGTGGGGGAGAATGTAACGACCCTCAAAATGAACTGGGATAAATTAAAGCTTCATGTGAATTTCATGAGTTAATAACTTTTTAAAATAATGAATAATGGCTTTTGAAGTCATTTTAAAGATTTTGGAAGTCAAACGTCAAGAAATGACCAAGAGGTTTGAAAAGTAGTTCTGTGTGTGCTATTCTATCCTTGTATGTTGTATAAGTTTTGGTGTGTCGTTTGGAGTCTAAAATATTTGGTGGTGACCAAAGAGTCTATATGTTTGTGTTTAGGGTCAAACAGTCTGGGTACGACTCCCCAAAGGCCACCCTAAGGATCCTTGAGCAGGACACATATATTTGTAAAAGGCTGCCAGGGCACCCATGATTGACGCCCATGGTTGACGCCCCATCAATCCATCAATGCCACGTCAAAAGGAGGTGTGACTCCACACTTAGTCGTGGTAGCTTAGCCTTCCATCAACCCATTGACGGTCAGTCAATGAGGGGTCACTGACGGTCCGTCAATGCGGGGTCGTGGTTTGGTCTGCAATTTCGTGTAAGCATTCGGCTAAGCAAAGGGTGGTTTGGTAAATTCCATCCTTGGCTAAATAAATGGTGGGACGATAATTCTTGGTTTTTTAGGGTATTTTAAATCAGACCACCAAGGTAAAACATAAAAAACCGCCTGATAGTCACTGGGATGCCCCACGAGCAGGATTTAAACTCAATGTAGATGGCTCTGTCAACCACAAATCCAGTAGTGGAGGAGCCGGCGGAGTTATCAGAGATCAAAAAGGAAATTGGGTGGCTGGTTTCTTAATCAAAATCAATGCTTTGAGTCTAGTTCATGCTGAAATATTGGCAATATACTATGGACGACAACTGACCGCGAATATGAACTTAAAAACCATCGAAATAGCATCAGACTCGGAAGATGCAATTAAATTATTTCATGAAGAAACTGACTCTTTTGATAATACTATCTATAACTGCGGGGTATTGATGCAGTTGTTGATGAACCCGCAGATCAAGCACAACCATTGGAAGAAAAACCAGGTGGGACCTACTAGATAAAAATGGAGCAAATATGTAATCAATTGGTGTTTTTTTTAAAATTGGATTCATAACCATACTTCTTCAATGAAGCTATAGAAGCTGATAAGAGAGGCATTAGTTTTGCTATCTTAGAAAAAAGAATCCCCTGTACTAGTAACTTGTAGCATAAGTACTAATAGTTCTAATGTTTCTATTCCCGTTAATCTTAACCCTACTAAAAGTAGGTTATGTAACCATCTCGTTTGTAATTATGCATACTAACTATCAATAATATCCTTCTGTTAACCAAAAAAATTTATGTTAAACTCTAAAACGTAGAATTAAACTTCATTCTTCAAAACTCAAAACCCTTCCCTCCAAAAGGTTCTATAAAAACTTCATAGATGCTTATAGTCAAATTGGAGCTTGGCTGGAAGGTTACCATTTCTTTATTGTTCAATTTCGTGGGATTCTCAATACTAAAGTATGGTGACTCTTTATCTAGAGTTAGATTCCTCTCTAAAGCCAATTCTCAAATAGTTTTCACGTTTCCAAAAGATGATAAAAATAATAATTCTTCCTCAAATTCATGGATTCTTACATCAATTGGTTTCAGATGAATTGTTATGACTATATTATGCTTTGATTGATGATTTCTAGTGAAAAATACATGAATCCATGATCTCTCTTATTTTTTAATTTTTTTCTAGTAAAGTGGGTATGTTAATTGTGATTGTCTATGGATTAAATTGTATTTGATAGCTTTATAGAAGTGATTCTTATTGTTATCTATATCTATATATGATGAATTGTGGATGTAATAAAGAGTTGGTGATCTTGACCCTGTGGGCATGATGATAGGTAAGTTCTCTTGTTATGCTTGGAAGCATTGGACAGTGATTAATGGTGAATTGTGATATTGTGATATTGTAAAATGGTGACTCAATTCAATTGATTAGTACGGGAGGATTTCCTTGTATGGTTTGATCCACTTCTAGTGGAGGTGCTTACTTCTTGTTCTTATTTTATTGTGACCTTGATGGTTCTTTGATGTAAATTGAAGGTTGGTTATGTAGTTATGTGAAAGATAGGCATATTATGAAGTTGTGATATGATGATAAGATGAACTTGTTAAAGCTATGTGATAATGTGAGTGACAGTATGTTTGTATGTGATGATGAAAACTATAAATAGACTCTTTATGTTGATATGGTGTGTTTTTTAGCTAGAACTAGTTATTCCTACTTCATACATGGATGATAAATGAGGTGTTCTAAAGTATGTCTTGAACCGGTAGACCTAAGAATGGTGCCCCTTCTTGATGACTCTAGAACACTAAGTGAATGTGCAAACTATGAATATGAAAACAGAAGGTTTGTAATGAAGTGAATCAGATACACCTAGCATGGTACCTATATCATGAATGAGCTAAACTAATGAACCTTGATCGATAGCCCCTTTGTAACACTCCAAAAGTGTAAGACCTTATATAGAGCCTAACATGTTTATATAAGGTTAGTAACACTATAATAAGGCCTAAAATAATGCTTATAAACCATTTAGGAAGTTTTTGAGTTAAGACATCAAGAAACGTCCATGATGTCCACAAGCTAGTCTAATTTAACTAGTGAAACGTCCTTAGGTTTTGGTAGGTTTTGGAGGTGTTGTATGAGGTCTAAAACTTGTAAATTTGCTTTGGATAGGCTAAAACATGTATATAGGGTGGAAACTTCTAGGTCTGAGCCCCCAAGGGTCGCCCTAGGGATCCATGAACGGACCCAAAACTTGGCTTGGCCAGTTGCCAAAGCAGTAGCAAAGTTATACTTAGCAGAAACAAGTCCGCGTGGCGGACTTGGGTGGCCTTGGGTCAAAACTCATGTCTGCATCGCGCGAAGGTCGAGGAATCCACTGTATCGAAAAATAATTTAAAAAATCATGCGAGAACAACTCTGCGTCGCGGACTCGTTCCCTGACAAAAATCTGAAATTTGGAATTCAACTTTGACTTGATTAAAGGATAAACTTAAGTTAGGGGTATTTTGGGTATTTAATGGGAGGTATGTATATTGATTTTAAATCTGTTTTCTTCACATTTTACTCACTTAAATCAAATCCCAAAATCAAAACCCGAAAACTCATCTCTCTACTTCCACTCTTTATTCAACCTCCATTGAAGGAAGAACAAAGCTTGAAGAAGAAGACTAATTTCTCTAGGATTTCACTTGAATTTTGTGGATTAATCTTCATTAAGGTATTGGTTTTTCACTCTTGGGATTCCTTCCCCAAGAGGTCCTCTGAAAGTTGATTTCTAAAAACACGCAATTCCAAGGTTTTTCTATTCTAATGGGTTTTCTTCTAAACTTCAAATTGATGGTTGATTGTGATTAATTGTGATTGACTATGACTAATTAAGTTTAAACTATTGGGTAAGTTATGGCAATTTATGAAATTTCATGTAGATCATGTCCTTTCCCCAAAGTTCACGAATCTTTTATCTTGTTTTTGAATTGATAATAATTGATGAGTGTATTGATTGTTAGAATTGTTTTATCTATTATAATTAATCTATGGACTTTCTAGGGTAATGTATTGTTTGGATTGGATCTATTTCTTGAAAAATTCATGATGAACCCTATTCCGCTTAACCCTAGGTTATGAATTGAAGTTAATTGGGATAGGGATCATGCAATTAACTTTATTATTGTGTTAATTACTATTGTGTGATGATATTACACCCATTATTAGGTTGAATTGGACGGTTGATGGCAAAACCTCGATGATGGATTGTGAAGGAGATGGGGTTAATTTTTGTGATCTCAATCCTTTACTTCAATTATAGTTACTTGTTTCTAGTAATGATGTTATATTGAAGTAAACCTTATGATAAGATTACTTAGGGTTTGTATGATGTTCCATTGGAATTCATGAATCATGACTTGTGATTTGTTGTCTAAGATGTAATGATATAAATATGGTGATTATATACCTACGTGCCTTATCATAATGTGGTTATGTAAATATGCTAACCTCACATATGTGAATTGTAATTAAAGGACAATACTCATACAATTCTTATTGAGCTATGATGATGATTATATAAGTGATATATCCTATGACCTAAATTAACCTATGATGATTAATAAAGGCTTAAAGAAATTTCAAAAGGGACTCTACCTTAGCACCGAGTGAACTTGTAGTTGAGGGGTGGCGCCTTCCCAAGGAGGGAAGGTAGTGTTCACCATGGTTCTCACGGGGTGGATAGCCTCATAGTCAAAAAAGGGCATAGAGTGATGTTTCAACGACAGCCCCCAAGCTCCATAAACTATATTGGCACCATAAGAATACTAGCTAGTGGATCCACCTAGATGTTATTTTCATATTTGGTCCTACTTTTGCCGGTAGACCACCTTCCATAAGTGTAAGGTTTTACAACACCAAATTTCACACTTAGCTCTTGTGGTCTATGTCGGTTAAGGCAAGTGTTACCGATAGTAAAATGAAGTAAAGAAGTAAACACGAACTAGGGTTACTTAAAGAGGTTTGACTTAGCCTAGGGGTAGGGGTATGGGATTCTACCTATGCCTTGCACTAGTTTGCCTTGAAGGAAGCCTTAGGATGTTGCTCTTATGTTTTATGATCTAATAATGTGACCATTATATATATGTTGACTTTACATGTTATTGATCCTATATGGTGTTAGTTTCACTTATGAACATGTTGTTGGTTTGTATTGCTAAATTGTGAGGAGATTACTCTTGATGCTATGTTATGTGAAGTTAGGCATTACTTATGGTCATTTGTATGGTTTACTTGATTAATTAGGGTTGTGGGGCTTTACTTGGTCATTGCACTTGTAGGATAAATGATGGGTTATGGGCAAGGCTCTTTATTATATTATGCTTTTATGAACACTTATATGTATTAACTTGACTATACTTGATGATTTTTAGACTTGTGTTGGATATGGCCTTGACTTAAGAATTATGTGTGCATTGGTTTATATGGGTTCTTGGATGTGCATAAGGTTTTTCAAAGAAAATTAGCATGTTTTGAACAAATGTCCTCTTTAGCATGGTTTCAATTATTTATGTGCATATACTCTTACTTAGTACAAATGTGTACTAACCCATGTTTTATGTTTACTAAAAAATATAGGGTCCGGCCATTGTGCTTATAGAAGGCCTTTGAAGACAACCTGGATATTCCCCAAGTGTTTGGTAAGTCCTCACCTTCCGAGGAGGATGTCAATATCAAGATATTGATGTTGTTTTAGTAATAACACTTCTAGTTCTTTCCTTTTCATCTGGAGATGATTGATATATAAACCTATATGAGGCTCTCTGTTGTAATGAAGTATGGGCTAAGCCCAAATTGTTGTATTCATTTTACATGGTTCTAATATGATACATATTATAGACTTTCTATGAGACTATGTTCCTATACTATGTATGTAAAATAAAAGTAGAAGCCCATGTAGTGCTTCCTATTGCAAGGAGTCTAAGTAAACTCCCTATATATATATTATGTGTAAGCGAGAGGTCTATGTAAACCTCAATGAAGAAGTAAAAAAAAGTTTCAAATTTTTGACATTTTAACCTATGAAATGTAATGATGAATGCTAAGAAGTTAGTCTTACTCTTTTTCGAGGACGACGACACTGGTTACTTTTAGGGGTGCTCTTCGGATGTGACAAACTTTGTATCAGAGCATGAGGTTGAGTATTCTTAGGATGGATGTCTCAGTGAACCACGTCTATGTAGGTTGTTATTCATAATTTTGAAGCGTGCCACAATTACGAGTGAGAAGCAATCTGATGCTTAGGAAATTCTCATTTTTCGGGAAATCCAATGTCGTGCCTCTAGAGTATACTTTATGCGTTCTTTCACCTAAACCATGTATTGTGGTTATAGGTATGAATACTCGAAGGGAAGCCTTACGAATACTTGATAAAGAGATTGCTAATGCGGGAGTTCCTCCCCGTGGCAATCAAGACCCTTCTGTTGAAGAAGATGCTAATGATGATCCAGCTCTAGCCAATCCTCCGACCTTGTCGGATGGGGACATCAGGGTAGCCTTTCTCCAAATGGCCCAAGCCATTACTACTCAAGCACAAACCGTCACTACTCAAGCTCAAGCCATGATGGCCAAGCTAATCGGGAGGTGGTACACTAACGAAACCAACATGTTAGCACCATGGCCTCCCGTTTGAGATATTTTACAAGGATGAGTCCCCCTACTTTCTATGGGTTCAAAATGGAGGAATGCCCCCAACAGTTCATTGATGACCTCTAAAAAATCCTCTATGCTATGGGGTTAACTACTAGTGAAAAGACCGAGTTAGCCACCTATTAACTCAAGGATATGGCCCAAACTAGGTACGTCCAATAGAGAGACAATAGGTCTTTGAGGGATGGTCCGGCGACATGGAAGATTTTTAAGAAGGCTTTCCTTGATAAGTTGTTACAAGGGAAAAGAGGGAATCTAAGGTTGAAGAATTTATCAACCTTCGTCAAGGAGGTATGAGTGTCCTTGAATACTCTTTGAAATTTACTAAGTTGTCAATGTATGCTCCTTCTTGGGTTTTCGACCCAAGGGATTAGATGAGCCACTCTGTGACGGGAGTTTCCGATTACGTGAATGAAGAATGTCGTTCAACATGTGCTACATGATAATATGAACATTTCTCGTGTCATTTTTTATTGCTCAACAAGTGGAGGAGACAAGGGTTAAGAGAAAGAGAAGAGATGCCAATAGGGCAAAGTATTTTGATGGTGGTTGTTCAAAGGGTAGGCTTGATATCAATGACAAGCCTAGGTTCAAAAAGAGGTTTTCTAATCATGCTCCTTCCAAGTTACCTAATACTCGTGATGATAGAATGTCTAACCCTAAGTCTAAGAAGGGAATAGGTACTAGTTCACCAAGTAAGAAGCCAACTTGTGCAGAGTGTGGAAGAAGCATTATGGTGATGGCCTCATTGGGACGCAAAATTGCTTTATTTGTGGTACGATTGGCCACAAGGTGAAGGATTTTCTAAACTTTAACGGTCAAAACAAAGGTAGTGGGCAAGCTCAAGCAAGTGGTTCGGATGTGGATCCTCCAAATAAGAATGGGTTTTATCCTCTCCGCTCTAGGGGTGAGCAAGAGACTTAGCCCGATGTGGTGACCGGTATGTTTAAAGTTTTCTCTATTAATGTATATTCTTAACTTGATCATAGTGCTACTTTGTCATTCGTTATTCCTTTAGTAGCTAAAAAGTACGATATTTTGCCCGATATCTTGAATGAACCTTTTATGGTGTCTACCCCGGTGGGTGAGTCGGTTGTTGCTAAGAGAGTATATATAAATTTCCTATAATGTTACCCAATAAAGTTACTTATGTTGAATTAGTAGAACTTGATATGGTTGATTTTGATGTAATTTTGTGGATTAATTTGTTGCATGCTTGTTTCGCCTCCATCGATTGTAGAACATTTGTGGTGAAGTTTAACTTTCCTAATGAACCCGTCTTACAATGAAAAGGGTGAAATTTTATTCCTAGAGGTCATATAATACTTGTCTAAAGGCTTGTATGATGATCTCTAAAGTGTGTTTATACAATATAGTAAGAGTCAAATATTTAGGCTCCAAATTTCCTCCCATTGAGTAGGTCCTCGTAGTAAGGGAATTTATGGAGGTCTTTCTAAATGATCTTCCCGATATTCCTCCCGAATGGAAATTGATTTTGGTATTGACTTATTATCAGATACAAATCTCATTTTAATTCCTCCTTATCGAATGTCTTTGGCAGAATTGAAAGAGTTGAAGGATCAACTCAAAGATTTACTAGACCAAGATTTCATTCGACCTAGTATTTCTCTATAGAGTGCTCCGGTATTGTTTGTGAAGAAGAAGGATGGGTCCCATAGGATGTGTATAGATTACCGTCAACTCAACAAAGTCACAATCAAAATCAAGTACCCTCTCTTTCGGATTGATTATTTATTTGATCAACTTCAACGTGCGAGTTACTTTTTAAAGATCAACTTGAGATCGGGATATCACCAACTTAGGGTGAGAGGTGAATATATTCCCAAGACGACTTTTCAAACTAGATATTTTCGTTCTGAGTTCCTAGTCATCTCTATTGGATTGACTAATACCCCGACGGCATTTAAGGATCTCATGAATAGGGTTACCGACACTATCTCGATGCATTTTTTATTGTCTTTATTGATGATATAATGGTGTATTCAAAGAGTGAGGGTGATCATATGGGACATCAGAGAGTTGTTTTGTAAGTTCATAAAGAGAATCAACTATTTTCCAAGTATAGCAAATGCGAGTTTTAGTTGAGTTCGGTAGTATTTCTTGGTCATATTATCACAATTGAGGGTGTAGAGGTTGATCCAAGGAAGATCGAATCGGTGCAAAACTGGCCTAGACATTTGGCTCCTATGGATATTAGGAGTTTATTAGACCTAGACGGCTATTGTAGAAGGTTTATCGACGGGTTTGCATACATTGCTTCCCCTTGACAACCTTGAGTCAAAAGAATATGAAATTGAGTGGTCAGAAGCATGTGAGAGAAACTTCCAAGTGTTGAATTATAGGCTTACCTCCGCTCCTGTGTTGACTTTACACGAGGGTACTAAGGGTTTCGTTGAATATCATGATTCATCTTGAGTTGGGTTGGGGTGTGTTCTTATGCCACATGGAAAATTTATAGCATATGCTTCTAGGCAACTCAAGATTAACGAGAAGAATTATCCGACTAATGACCTTGAGTTAGCGGCCGTGGTATTTGCCTTGAAAATATGGAGGCATTATCTCTATGGGGTTTATGTTTATGTGTATACGGACCATAAAAGTCTTCAATACGTATTTACTAAAAAGGATTTGAATCTCTGGCAAAGGAGATGGTTAGAGTTGTTGAAAGACTACGACGTGAGTGTTCTCTATCACCCCGGCAAGTCTAATGTGGTAGCGGACGCTTTAAGTCGTTTGTCCATGGGAAGTGTGTACCATGTGGAAGAACCCAAGAAAAACCTAGTAAGGGATGTTCATAGTTGGCTCATTTAGGTGTTCAAATTGAATATTCTCCTAATGGTTGTGTTGTGGTACATCATAACTCTGAGTCTTCTTTGGTGGTTGAAATGAAGTCTAAGCAACACCTTGATCCATTATTGATGGAGTTGAAAGAATCGGTTCTTGGAAAGATGAATGAGTCATTATCAAAGGGATGATGGTGTTCTTAGGTAAAAAGGGAGATTTTCTGTGCCCCATGTCGATGATTTTAGGAAGCAGATCCTTGAAGAAGCTAATGGAGCCCGTTACTCTATTAATCCAGGTTCCACTAAGATGTATTATGATCTTAGAGAAGTGTTTTGGTGGGATGGCTTAAAAAGGGACAGTGCGGAATTTGTTGCAAAGTGTTCAAATTGCAAACAAGTGAAAGTCGAGCACCGAAATCCGAGTGGTTTACTACAAGAAATCCAACTTTGTACTTGGAAGACGGAAGATGTAAACATCGACTTCGTAGTTGGATTGCCTCGGACTAGAAGTCAATATGATTCTATATGGGTGGTCGTAGATCGATTGAAGAAGTTTGATAATGTCACATCCCAAGACCACACCCTAGAAGTTAGGGTACAATCTTGGATTGTAACCGGCATACTCGACCTCTCGTCTTATACAAGCCCTTTCATATCATTCATCGCATAAACATAGTGAAAAGTAGTTCGGAATTAAAACTTTTTACAAAACATAATAAAGTCTTCAAAATCTTTTTCATATAAAAGTAAAAGAAAATACTAAGTCTCAATCTCATCATCTTAAGACACGAGAATACTTGGAACACGGCCCATACTTTAAAATACGAATATAGAAATACTTAGTCTATTACAATACTTTGAATTGAAAACATAAAAGACATATATGCCCTCGAGTCAAGTGAGGACATACTTCAACTTTTCTTGTGGCAACATAAGTAGAAGAACACACATATGACTTCACATGTAAAAAGATAATGTCATGCTTCACATAATCAACTACACAAATAGCCACATTACTTCAAGTAGTTGTCAATAAGGTCATGCTCATCATATTCTATAAAGTAACGCCGACAAGGCCACGTCAATTGTAAGTAAAACACATAACACCGCCACCATAATTGGACCATACCAATCACAATAGAA
Source organism: Solanum pennellii (assembly GCF_001406875.1). Classification (NCBI taxonomy): domain Eukaryota; kingdom Viridiplantae; phylum Streptophyta; class Magnoliopsida; order Solanales; family Solanaceae; genus Solanum; species Solanum pennellii. The sequence goes on along the minus strand of NC_028643.1, from coordinate 11,216,768 downwards.
TCGAAGTATAATTAAAATCAAATCAAAGAAAATGGGGCAGCATACCTTCATCCCCTCTTCCACACTTCAATTCAATGCCAAATCAACAAACTCAACATCACAAGGTCCTTACCCATGGCCATGAACAATAATTCAAAGCAATAACCATAAAATTCAATGAATCTACATCAATTCAATCTCGGTTTAACAATCTAAGATCAATTAGATATCAATTGAATACAATATCTATATCATTAGAAAGCCCATAAGAAACTACATAACAATTCATCAATATTAGCTTAATATCAAGTAACCCACATTATAGTCAAAACTAGGGTTCATCAATTTATCCGGTTTCATAGGTAATTTATATTAAAATCATCAATACAATATCAATTATATCATAATTCAATGTTTATAAATCATTTATGAAAGAACCCATGGTAGAATCCCGAAATTGAACAATTCACTTTAGAAAACTTTGAAAAACATCTTGAGAGATGGTCTCCTTGATGAAACAAGTTTCAAGGATCAAAATTCATACCTCAAGGATGATAATTCTTCACTTTTATGAAGAATTTCCACTCAAAACGCCCACACAAAGCTGCTTCTTCAATTTGGACTTCAATAGAGTCTTTGGGATTTCTTAAGGGATTTGGTTTTCAATTTTGAAGAATGAAGTCTTTAAGGTGTTTACCCTTTATATACTTAATTAAAATACCCAAAAGACCCTTAATAAACACCCAATGACTTAATTTAGAAGTGGGGTGAATTTACCAATTCACCCCTAACATGGCAGCAGCCTGCACAGGAAGACAGATCGCTCGACGCCTGCCCTTGACGAGGCGTCACCACCATGATGGGCCGTCACTGGCCACCGTTGGTGGTTACAGTAGCCTGCCAAGGATTCCCTCTACACCCATGGTAAATTCACCCATGACGACGCCCTTCGATGGTACTTGGGGATACTTTCCCAGATGTTTCCAACTCAAATACGATCGTCTATAAGTTTAACACCTATCACCTAAATTTCATACGAAACAAACACATAAAACTCGATGAAACACGCCTAGACGTACAAGGTCACTTCAAAATATATCTTTCGAACGTCATGGACATTCTTGGTCGTTTGACCTCCAAACTTCTCAAAACTCAACATTCTTCTTATACATGTTATAATAACTAATTTAAGAACCTTAAAACATCATGAAACACACATAAGCACATAGAACCACATACGAGACACATAGGTGACTTAGTCGTCGAACGTCTTGGTCGTCCCTTGACGTTTGACTTCCAACACACCTAATACTTTAGATAATGCCTCTATACCATATATTAGAAATATTTAGGAACTTAGACCATCAATACCAACATTTTAGCCTCTAGTTAACCTAGGTCATCTTTGGGGTCTTATAGCTAATTTTATTCTCTTAAAGTCCACTTATTCGGTGAAAGATTATGCAAGAATCTATATTGATAAGATAGTGATTCTTCATGGGGTTCCTTTGTCCATCATATCGGATACATATTCTCAGTTTATATCTAGGCTTTGGAGGTCATTTCAAAGAGGTTTGGGTACTCAACTGAAGTTAAGCACTGCTTTTCATCCTCAAATGGATGGTCAAGCGGAGCGTCCCATTCAAACTCTTGAAGACATTCTTAGAGATTGTATCATTGACTTCAATGGAAATTGGGATGAGTACTTCCCTTTGGTATAATTCTCATATAATAATAGTTTAGATTTGTCTATATTGATGACTCTTTTTGAAGCTTTGTATGATAGGAGGTGTTGATCTCCTATTAGATGGTTTGAGGTTGGCGAGTCTTTGCTTATTGGTCCCGACTTAATCTATAAGACCTGAGAGAAAGTTCATATCATATGGAACCGTTTGCAAATAGCCTATAGTCGGCAAAAGTCTTATGTCGATCATAGGAGAAGGGACTTAGAATTTGAAGAAGGGGATAATGTGTATTTGAAAATTTTGCCCATGAAGGGTGGTTATATTTGGCAAGAAGGCCAAATTAAATTATCTCTATCTGGGTCCTTATGAAATTTTTCAAAGGTTGGCAAGATTGCGTATGAGTTTAAGTTACGTAGTGAATTGTCTTCGGTTCATCCGGTTTTCCATGTATCCATGCTTAAGAAGTGCAGTGGTAACCCCGAGTCCATTCTTCCTATCGAATGCCTCTGTGTGAAAGAAAACCTCTCCTACAAGGATGTTCTGGTGGAAATCCTTGATCATCAAGTGAAGAGGTTGAGGAACAAAGAGGTGGATTCCGTAATATGTTATTGGGAAGCCACCTAGTTAAGGGAGCAACATAGGAGTCCGAGGCCTACATGAAGTCCCGTTATCCTCATCTCTTTGCTAATTAAGGTTAGTTGTTTCTAATAATGCTAAAAAAAATAATGAATAAATTGAATTTTTGCTTGTTTTTCAAGTATGTGCATATTTTGGTAAAGTTAAATGTAAAAATGGATCATCATAAAGGAGGCTTTGTGTTAACTTGCACTTATGTGAAACATATATTTTGTCTTATTGAGATTTTTGGTATTTTGATGTTGTCTTGAGAAGAATAGCATTGTTACTCTTTGATGTCATTTTGAGCTCAGGTTGATTTTGATAAGGTAATTCCTCATAATGTGTTGTGAAATGTTGAGCTCTTATGTTTTATGATTTGAGTTGCTATGTGTAATGACATATTATGTGTTGCATGGAGTTGTTAAATGCTCCTATGATCTGTGACTCATTATATGCATGTTGTTGGTTGGGTTGCAAGTCTTGAGTCTATCCATTCCTTCCATAAGATTTTAGTGTCATTCGGGGACGAATGTTCCTAATAGGGGGATAATGTAACACTTCGAAAGTCCAAAACCTTATATAAAGCCTCACATGTTGATCTAAGGTTTGTAACACTTCCATAAGCCCTAAAATAATGTTTATAACCATTTAGGAACTTTTGGATTCAAGACATCAAGAAACGTCCATGACGTCCGGAAGCTAGTCTAATTTAACTAGTGAAACGTCCTTAGATTTTGGAAGGGTTTGGAGGTTTTGTATGAGGTCTAAAACTTGTAAAATGACTTTGTAAAGGTAAAAACATGTATATATGGTGTAAAAGTCCATGTCCGATCCTCCAAGGTTTGCCCTAGGGGTCCACGAAGGGACCCCAAACTTGGCTTGGCCAGCTGCCAAAGCAGCAGCCAAGTTACACTTAGCAGAAACATGTCTGCATCGCGGACTTGGGTTGTCTTTGGTCGAAACTCAAGTATGCATCGCAGGAAGTTCGCGGACTCCATTGCCTCAAAAAATAATATATAGAATCATGCGGAAGCAGCTCCGCGTCGCGGACTTGTTCGTCGACGAAAATATGAAATTTGGAATTCAAGTTTGACTTGATTAAAGGGTCAACTTAAGTGAGGGGTCTTTTGCGTATTTCATGGGAGTCCTATATGTTTATTTTAAATCATTTTTCCTCACATTTGACTCACTCAAATAAAATCCCCAAATTAAAGTCCAAAACCTCTCACCTATCTCTACTTTCTCTCTCTATTCAACCTCCATTGAAGGAAGAACAAAGATTGAAGAAGAAGACCAATTTATCTAGGATTTCACTTGAATTTCGTGGATTAATATTCATTAAGGTATCGGTTATTCACTCTTGAAAATCCTTTCCCGAAGAGTTCCTCACAAAGTTAATTACTAAAACACCCAATTCCAAGGGTTTTTTCTATTCTAATGGGTTTTCTTCTAAACTTCAAATTGATGGTTGATTATGATTGATTGTGATTGCCGATGAATAATTAAGTATAGAATGTTGGGTAATTGATGGAATTTCATGTAGATCATGTCCTTTCCCCAAATTCCCTAAATCTTGGATCTTGTTTATGAATTGATGGGAATTGATTAATGTATTGATAGTTAGACTTGTTTTATCTATTCTGATTTATCCATGGACTGCTTAGGGTAATGTATTGTTGGGATTGGATCTATTTCTTGAAGAATTCATGATAAACCCGATTCCCCTTAACCCTAGGTTATGAATTGAAGTTAATTAGGATAGTGATGATGCAATCGACTTCATTATTGTGTTAATTACTATTGTGTGGTGATATTAGACCCATTATTGGGTTAAATTGGATGGTTGATGGTAAAACATTGATGATGGATTGTGAAGTAGATTGGGGTAAGTCTTGTGATCTCAATACTTTACTTCAATTATGATTAGTTGTGTTTAGTTATGAAGTTCTATTGAAGTATACCTTATGATAAGATTGCTTAAGGTTTGTATGCTGCTAGATTGGAATGTCTTGAATCATGACTTGTGAGTAGTTGGCTATGACATAATGATATAAGGTTGGTGATGATATACATATGAGCCTTATCATAATGTGATTTTTTAAATATGGTAACCTCACATGTGTGAATTGCTATGAAAGGACAATACTCATACAATTCCTATTGAGCGATGATGATGATTATATAAGGGATAGACCTTATAATAAAAATTAAGTTATGATGATTTATAAAGTCTTAAAGATATTTCAAAAGGGACGTAATGTACTGTGGTTTCACGGTACTTTCAATGCCTTTTCCTTAAGTTTAATGTGTGTCTAAGGCCTTTTTGTATTGGTTTTAATGTATTTTTATCTTTGTTTGCAGGAAATCTGTCCAGAAGGAGAACGTGAGAGAATTGTGCTAAAAATTGTAGAAGTGACGACCTACGGAGCCATCAACGGTCCACCGTGACCTTGACGGTCCGTAGGTGGCCACCGTCGTACGAAGAAAAAGGCTGCTAAAGAAAGTTGGGGAATTCTTATTAAGTGTGGGGCTATGGAGGCCCTCGACGAACCGTCATAGACACGACGGACCGTCCTGCACATCTGTCAATGTTAACAAAAAGTAGCCCTATTACCCATCTTCAAAAGATTCTAAGTATGGAAGAACGGAAGCCATCGACGGACCGTTGTGCATGCAACGGATTGTCATCCATGTCCGTCAAAGGTAACAGAAAGTTGGTGAAGAAAGCAGCAGAAAAAAATGTTAAGTATGGAACGACGGAGGGACTCGACGGTCCGTCGTGACCTCGACGGTCCGTCGCTCCAGTCGTCGACTCAGACGCATTTTTGGGTAGATTTTCCTTAAATAGATTTCTCTATTTTGTTAGGACTCTATTATTATAAATACTTGTAAAAACCTCATTTTTGGGGTTACACTCTTGGATATTTCTAGTTTTATTGTTCTAAGTGTTGAATTTTTGGATTTTCTGAAAATTACTTTATTTTCCGGAATCGTTTGTTGCAAGTTTTTGACTAATTGAAGTAATTTTATGGATATTCTTCGATCTCATCAAAGTAAGTGCATAAATTCTTATCTAATTAATATGAATTGTCTAATTATTAACATGGGTAACTAAACTCTATAACTAGGGTTGTGGGAACCATCGGTAAATAACAAGGAAAAACCTAGCTAAAATAACAATTCTCGAATAGTGTCTCGCATGTATTGATAATTCTTTCATTTAAAAGTCTTTTTTAACGACTGCACGCGTTAGAACTCGCCTTGTTGCTACTTGCTGGACCAAGGAGGTAGATAATAAAAAAAGAATTATAAACGTATATTTAGTATACACTAACTAGTAGGCTAGTGTCGGTTGGTGCGAAGTAACAACTAAGCCAAACATCATTTATGAGGCTTAATATAAAGTAAAGGTAAGGTTTAGTAAAGCATACACACGTAGCCGGACCATGGTGCGGAGTGAAATTTTCTAGTTGCCGGACCAAGGAATTAGGGATACATAACTTACCACTTTGGATGCAAGATACTAGGAAAGGATTGTTATAGCAAGAATTAATGTGTTATGAAACTGTGGGGAACACTTAAGCCCTAGTTACTTTCATTACTTGATAAACCCCTTTTTGTTAGTTGTTTCTTGGAAAGGACTTGACTAAATAGAAGTTATAATAGGTTCAAGTTATGTCTAAATTATTTTCCTCGTGGGATTGACCCCAACCTCATAGTTGGGTTCTTTACTAGATACAACCGCTTATACTTCTTTTTGAGAAGTACATTTGAGAGTATCAAATATTGGTGCCGTTGCCGAGGAAAGTGATTTTAGATTAACTTTAAGCCTATTACCAAAGTTTAGTCAACATTTTCCTGATTTTATTTTTTTCTTTTTGTTTTTGTTTCTTGCCGATCTAACTTCCGTGTATGCGAAGTACGCGGAGTAGAGGAGAACCCATACTCTCACCCAAGCCCGAAATAGAGCGTACACTACGCAGAATGAATCAAAATTTGGATATTCTCGATGAAGATCACAACCCGGAACTTCCACCACCGGGGGATGCTCATGATCAACTATCACTAGAAAATCGTCGGGAAGGTGAAATACAGAGGAAACCTCCCGCTCCACGTCCTCAAGAGTATTATAGGGTATATGATAATATTACTGACTCTGACTGGCCACCTGTCTTGCCTCCCTTACCACATGGTCATACAGTCGTTAACTATTAGTTTGATACAAATGCTCACCGCTAGAGGTTTTTTTTCTAAGCTACCTTCTGAGGATCCACATGCTCACATTGCCAAGGTGAGGACGGTGTGTAGGAGTTGTGTATGGAGTCCTGATTTGAATATGGACGTAATTGGGTTGAGAGTGTTTCCTCTCTCACTAACGAGAGAGGCCGCTATATGCTTTACCGAACTCCCCTATAACTCAATCTACACTTGGAATCAATTGAATGATGTGTTCTTAGCACGTTACTGCCCGGTGTCTGATACGCTCAAACTTACTTCTCAAATAAGAAGTAAAGCGGTCGTGTCAAGTAAATAACCCAACTAGTGAGGTTGGGATCGTTCCCACGAGGAAAATAGTCTAGACTTAACTTCAACCT
>NC_028643.1:11205133-11208889 GCF_001406875.1 Solanum pennellii | reverse complement strand
TGGACTCCGTCGTCCCATACTTGTGCAATTTCTTCTGCTTCTCTCTTTATTTCCTTGACGGCAAGTATGACGGACCGTCATAGGCACAACGGTCCGTCGAGGGTCTTCGTTCCAAAACAGTTCAACTCTCGGAATCTGGGTACTTGGATCACTTCTCTGATCTTCACGACGAACCTACAGGACGGACCGTCATAGCCACGACGGACCGTCACAAGCTTCGTAATCCCACACTTGGTCAGACTTCCCCATCTTCCTTCAGCAGCTGCACTACGCTGCCACCTACGGCCGTCACAAGCACGACGGACCGGCATAAGCTCCGTAGGTGGTCTCTTCTGCATTTCTTCGCTCAAAATCTCCGCATTCATCTTTGGACAGATTTCCTGCAAATAAGGAGAAACTTATATAAAAATTAGCACAAAAAGGCTTTTGGACACACTAAACTTAAGGAAAAAGTATTAATAATACCGTGAAACCACGGTATATCAACACCCTCAACTTAAATTCGTTGTTTGTCCTCAAGCGACGCACTATGACTCAATACACAATCTTTGTACAATAGTATCCATGTTTTATCCTTTGCAATCATTTGGCTATCAATCCCGATTAATCTCATCATATCTATGCATGCTATCACTATTAGGCTTGAATTATGTGGGATCAGAACATGACACAGACTCACCATGCACTAACACCTATCCTCTTCAATTTCTCACCGAGGTGCTAACAATTCCGGTATTGCAACTAGTGTCCTCACTTTAAAACAAAATCCTCATTTTTCACACAATGATTTCAGTTTGAGTATAAGGATTACTTTTCAACACTCGCTCTCAGAACAAAGTCACACTCATTCATACCTATTGCCATAAGCTTGCCCTTATTTTCACTGCCTTAAGTTCGCTATACAACCCTTAGGATCACGATAGGACTTTCTTAGCTTGTAACATAGGCTCAGGGTCAGGTAGGGTATATTTAGGTATACTTTAGTGACTTTTTGCCCTCCTTGACATATCGGCTAAACATACCACTTTCTATCATTTTATCTCGCCCAGTTTCTCATATTTTTTCACCTTGCTATTTTCTCTTCTTTCTTCATTTGTGTAAGTGACTCTCTTCTTTTCTTGCTTGTATTTGTTGTATTTTTTGTATATTTTTTTTTTTTTTTATTTCACTTTTCTTTCAACTGATTCTTGAGTCACTTTACTTTTGTTCTTTCTCTCTCTTTGTTCTTTCAACCCCACTTTCCAGAGCATTCCTCATAATAGCCACCCTCAACTCATGGCTTTGCCATGAGTCAAGGTACACAATACCCAAAGTTGGGTCAGGGCCATAACGAAGGTTGTTTACTGCATTAGCCACCCTCAACTTATGCTTTTGGCATAAGCTGAGGTGCACATGTCCAAGGAGGGACCAGGGCCAACACATTGTTCCCAGAAAAGATCAGTTGGGGTGAAAAAGAAAGGTCTAATTTAAGCTCAGATTATTTGGATCAAAGAAGGATAAATTTCATTTGGTTTCTTTCATTTAGGCTAGAAATGGGCTTTGTTGAATAAGGGCCAATGATCCTTTCCTAATTGTCTATTAGAGCTTACTTTCAGCAAGACTAACCAGGCAAGTTCTAGCTCAGTACCAATAGTGGACTATTCAAATTCTCCTCACACTCACTTGACATCTCATCACTATACCAGATTGTCAGACACCTAGTTCGAATTTAAGACTTAGGGTAATGCAATGGTGTAACTCTATTTCATGTTTAGAGCCACACAATTATCAGTTACTATGCCTAGTCATGCATTATTTTCCAGTTTATCAGGATATTATTTTAGCCATCATGCTCCAGAATTAAACTATGTACAAAAGATATAAACATGCCGGTTCAACAGAAAAAGTAATCAGTCTTTTGGGGAAAAAGAACACAGGCAAGAAAACCCCAAAAGAGGATAGTGAATTGGGCTACTCAGACTTCACCCAAACACTCACTATCCATTTACCCCACCCCCAACAAAAAAGCATGCAATTGTCCCCAATGCATAAAAATGTAAATACTAGAGTGGTAGGTGAAGCAAGCCTGTGGCACAAAGCTCCATCGATCAGCAAGAAGGGGGTCCGGTTCCCCGGAACCCACGTCCTCTGCAATCTGGACACCCTCAGTGGTGTCCTCAGCAACAACCGCACCATCAGTAGTGCCTCCAGCTATATCTACAGTGCGGGAGCTAGATGCCCCATCCGCTAACTCTGACGCTCTCATATGGTGCGCCGCCTCCTCAGTAAGTGAGGCTCTCCGCGCAGCCTCCATCTCTCGGCACTCCTTCTTCCTTGCTCGCGCCTCGTCCTCTACTCGAACCCTACGCCTCTTGGCACTCTCTCGAGGGGGAGGTGGTGGAATGTCAGATGTAGCAAAAAGGGCCGCCAACACCGTGTCCTCAGCAGGCTCGACAGGTTGGGCCTCAGACTCCGGCACCCTAGCCTCTAAGATCGTGTCGATGTCTTTACGAAGACTGTCGACTGCAGCCTGAAGAGTCGCCATATCCACCGGGGGGGCTGGTCGGGCTAGCACTCTCAACTCGAAGGCGTCCAGGCGCTGGTTAACCTCAGCAATCTTCCGCTCGGTAAACTGCATCACTTTCCTCTCGAGGCGCTCTTCGGACTCAGCAATCGACTTCTGCATCCACGGCTGGATATGATGCAGAAGAGTGACCATTTGTGACTCTAGTTTTTGGACCCTTGCAAGCGGGACCAGTGTCGGTAGAGGGGCTGTGCGAGAGGAGTGAGGCCCTCTGCGTGGGGCTAACTCATTGGCCTCGTCTCTGATGAGGCCGACGTCAACGGTGCCCTGCGGGGTCTTCAGCTGATCTATGTGCCATATGGGCGCACCTGCATACCTGCAAAGGGCAAAGATCATGCACGGGAAGGGGGAGGTGGTAGTGACCTTGAATGCCCTATCGTGCATGACTACCTGGAGAAGCCATGCGAAGTCTACCTCGAACCCGGCTATCATCGCCGCCATCAACACTGCTCGATCTCAGGTAACGATGTTGTCAGCAGCTGTGGGGGAGAGGCAGTGACGGACAAGCAGCCACAAGAACTTTGCTGTGAACGTGAGGTTGGCCTTCTTGATGGCCCCCTTCGGCTCAGTCACCCAATCGGCACCCTCTCCATCTACTGACAGGTGCAGGGCCATCCACCTCTTGGTGGTCTCCCGCAGTGCTGGCTCGCGCAAGAACTGGCCATCCTTGACTATCTGTCAGCGGTAGTCTAACTCGGCGGTGAGGGTGGTCCGAGAAGCATCAATACTCTCGCCGTATAGAAACCGGCGGATGGCTGGCAAGGAAATGTCAACCTGTACGCCCCGGACTCGGACCTGCTCCAATGGGGCCTGTTTAGCGGGGGCAGCCCGCCTATCGATCTGTGATCGGAGAGTCGCTACGTAGGATGCGTAGAACTCTCGGACTATTTCTTCGCTGTATCATCCCAACGGACGTGCTGTCCACTCCTAGCGATGCCTGGTGAAGATATTGTGGATCTCAGGCATCGTTGGGAGGCTCCCTGTAAGAACCCGCCGCTCCAAGGTGAGTGTTCGATTCATCACTCCTTTATCGTTCAGGAACTTGGCGTCGGAATAGACTTGAAACTGCCCGTCGACACACCACCAGTTGGGATGGTCAGTGGCAGGTGTGGGGACCTGAGCTTGTGAGCCGGATGTAGAGTCTGAACTGTCAGCCTCCTCAGACGAGGCCGACGCTGCAGCGGTGGCGGGTG
>NC_028643.1:11203330-11204509 GCF_001406875.1 Solanum pennellii | reverse complement strand
AATAAACAAAAATGCAAGATAAATGAGTATAAATTTAGAGACACATACCTTAGAAATGGCGAAAAAGCAAATGGACAATGATTCAGTTGGCAAGGTAGACACCTACAGCAGCAGCTCCGACTAGTATATGATAATTTTAGGGCTTTGGAGAATTGTGGGGGCAATGATCAGTGGGGGGAAATGTGGAAGTTGAAAAGAGAGGGGAGATGAGAGGAATAATGAATGAATGGGGTGACATGAGGGGTTGGGGGTGTTTAAACGGTCAGATTATGAAAAAGGGTCCAGTCGGGTCGGGTATAATTCATTAATCACGCGACGGTTCCCCGACGACGGTCCGTTGCAGTTGTGACGACCCGTTGTTGGTTCCGTCGTGTGTGCCCTAATTTCAAAATAGCAGAAAAACGTACCTGGACAATGGATGCATACTACGGTCCGTCACAGGCGCAACGGTCCGTCGATATATCCGTCAGTGACTGCTACAGAGTAATTTTCTTCAGAATTTCCCGGTGATGTGCCTGCAAATTTAAACACCCATTAGTAGAAAAATGCTATCATTATTAAAAAAAAGACAAGTATTGGGTTGCCTCCCAAAAAGCGCCTGATTTAATGTCGCGGCACGACTGGGGACACTTGATTACTCAGCCTTCATCAAGATGGGTTGCCTCTATTACTTTATTCCCCGATGCTTTATGCCCAAAATAGAGTTTTATTCTATCTCTATTCACCTTAAACCACACTCCCTCCTTGGCTTTTAACTCAACTGCTCCATGAGGGAATACTTGGGTAATCAAGTAAGGGCCAGTCCATTTGGACTTCAGCTTGCCCGGAAGACAAGGCGACCCAGAAATGTCTACAAGCACCAAATCCCCAACCATAAACTCTTGTTTTGCATTTTTCTGTTCAGTCTCCTTATTCATCTTTTCTTTGTGGGATATAGAAGATACCGATTGGAGCTCACCCCTCTGCCTCATGGTCCTACAAATGTTGAAGGTCGCTTCTTCATTATTCAACCGAAATGTCATCTGTCCCTTCTCCATATCAACTAAGGCTCTACCTGTAGCAAGGAATGGCCTTCCAAGAATAATAGGCACTTCAAAATCAACCTCACAACCAAGAATAACAAAATCAGCCGGAAAGATGAATGACTCCACTTTTACTAGCACATCATGGAGTATCCCT
>NC_028643.1:11188555-11199379 GCF_001406875.1 Solanum pennellii | reverse complement strand
CACTACGCTGCCACCTACGGACCGTCACAAGCACGACGGACCGTCATAAGCTCCGTAGGTGATCTCTTCTGCATTTCTTCGCTCAAAATCTCCGCATTCAGCTTTGGACAGATTTCCTGCAAAACAAAGAGAAACTCATATAAAAATTAACACAAAAGGCTTTTCGGACACACTAAACTTAAGGAAAAAGTATTAAATATACCGTGAAACCACGGTATATCAGTGTCTAAGAAGCTAAACCACAAAGATAGGGTAAACAACTTTGTGGCACTACCGGGAGAATCAGTCAGTAGTTCTTTGTATAGGTTCACCTCGTTCAAGAGAAGTGTCCTCAATCACTGCATCGATGATGAATCACTAAAATAATACTTCTATCGAGGACAGGATGATAATACTAAAGCAGTATTGGATACGATAGCCGGTGGTTCTTATGGGGAGGGTCCTTATGCTGATATTGCTGAGGAAGTTGGAGAAAATCTCCTGAAATAATAAAGCTTGGAGAACTAGGAAGTCTGATACTGGGAGAAACACTTTTGCAGTGCAATCCGCACACAACCCAGCCACAGATGAGATTCGTGAGGAAATTGCTCAAATGAGAACTGAGCTTGGGTTTGTGTTGAAACATGTCACTAGGGGTGCAGAAAAGGTAAATGCGGTGAACTACTTGTCTAAACCACCACCACCAACTGATGAGTATTACTATGAGAAGGACTCTTATGTGGTAAATGATCAGACGGGGGGTTTCCGACCAAACTCCCAAGGCTCCAATCAAGAAAATTGGTGCCAAGGTCAAGGAAACCAAGGTCGGAACTATGGTAATTACAACCGAGAGGGTCATCATGTCCGAGATGGGAATTACAATCGCGACAACAACTTCAATCGGGGTAACTATGGTAACAAAAATTATAGGAGTGGGCCCTATGTTCAACCTCAAAATCGTGAAATTGCTCCTAGGGGTGGTGGAGGTAGTATGGCGCGAGTTGAGGATATGTTGTTGAAAATGAGGAGGAGGTTCGATGCTAGTGATGAGAACAGTAAAGAGTTGAGGAGTGACTTAGCGAGTATTGGGCAAAAAGTTGATGCACATGCAATCTTGATCAAGCATCTTGAGTTGCAAATGGACCAATTGTCTTCGACTGTGAACCCACGCCAACCGGGTACTCTTTCTAACAACATTGTCCAGAATCCAAAAACTGATGGACATTGTATGGAAATGACAACTCAAGGTCGTAAGCAAATCATTGACCCACCAATGTCGTTTGGTGTGGAAAATGTGATAAGAGGTGATGATGAGGTAGTGGAGGTTAGAAGTAATTTGGGAGACAAAACAGTGAAAGAAGTTGAGGTACCCCAAAAGGTGACCCCCATGCCTAGACCACCACCTCTATTTCCATAGAGGTAAGTGAAAAAGACCGATGATGGTAAATACCGGCGTTTTATTGCTATGTTGAAACAGATTTCCATCAATGTCCCTTTGATCGAAGCTCTTCAACAAATGACCGGTTATGCCAAGTTCATGAAGGATATGGTTACTAAGAAAAGATCGGTCAGCTTTTGGATGATGATAGAGTGCAGCATTGTAGTGCTATTACTACGAGGTTTCTAGTGCTAAAGAAAGAAGATATGGGTGCCTTCACTATTCCATGTACATTCGGGTTATTACACTTTGCAAAAGCATTATCTGACCTTGGGGCAAGCATAAATCTCATGCCTCTATCTATTTATAAGAAGTTAGGTTTGGTTGATCCAAATCCCACTGCAATGCGGCTACTGATGACCGATTGAACGGTGAAGAGGCCTATTGGGATACTCCACGATGTGTTAGTAAAGGTGGAGTCATTCATATTTCTGGCCGATTTTGTGATTCTGGATTGTGAGGTTGATTTTGAGGAATCTATTATTCTTCGGAGGCCATTCCTTGCTACGGGTAGAGCCTTGGTTAATATAGAAAAAGGGCAAATGAAATTTCGGTTGAACAATGAAGAAGTGACTTTCAACATTTGTGGGTTCATGAAGTAGAGTGGTCAGATCCAATCGGTATCTTCCATATCTTACAGGGTTGAAAAGTCATCTGAGGTACAAATAGAAGAGTGTCTGGATGTAGAAGCATTAGCGGCAGTGATCATGAATTTTGATAGTGATTGTATTGAAGAGTATGGGTATGCCCTGTCCAGTTTGTACATAAGAAAGGGGGAATGATTGTGGTCCCCAGTGAGAAAAATGAGCTTGTTTTGATGAGGCCGATGACTGGATGGAGGGTATGTATGGATCGCCTGCAATTAAATGCATGGACCCAGAAAGACCATTTTCCTATGCCCTTCATGGATCATATGTTAGATAGACTTGTAGGAAAGGGGTGGTACTGTTTTCTTGATGTCTATTTAAATTATAATCAGATTTCTATTGCACCGGAAGAGCAAGAGAAAACCACCTTTACTTGTCCTTATTGAACCTTCGCGTTCAAGAGAATGTTGTTTGAGTTATGTAATGCACCAGCCACTTTCAGAGATGTATGATGTCAATATTCTCCGATATGGTGGAGGACACTATTGAGGTGTTTATGGATTATTTTGCAGTGGTTGGTGACTCCTTTAAGCGGTGTTTGAGTCATTTGTCCGAGGTTCATAATAGGCGTGAAGATTGCAACCTTGTGCTTAATTGGGAAAAATTTCATTTCATGGTGAAAGAAGGTATTTTATTGGGTCATCGAATTTTAGAGAAGGGATAGAGGTTTATCCAGCTAAAGTTGAGGTGATAGAGTGACTTCCTCCACCTATCTCTGTAAAAGGTGTGAGAAGTTTTCTTGGGCATGCAGGCTTTTACAGGAGGTTCATCAAGGATTTTTCAAAGATTGCACATCCTTTGTGCAAGTTGCTTGATAAAGAGTGTAAGTTTCATTTTGATGAATCTTGTCTAAAAGCATTTGGTGAGTTGAAGGAAAAGTTGGTGTCTGCGATATCATCATTTCTCCGGATTGGAGAGAGCCATTTGAGGTGATGTGTGATGCCACTGGAGTTGCTCTTGGTGTGGTATTGGTACAACGAAGGGACAAAATACTTCATCCCATTTACTATGCTAGTAAATCCCTTAACGAATCCCAAAAGAACTACACTGTGACTGAACAAGAGCTCTTTGCAGTAGTCTTTGCTTTCGAGAAATTTTGCTCCTATTTGCTTGGCACTAGAGTTATAGTGCATACTACTCATTCTGCTTTGAGATATTTGATGGCAAAGAAGGATGCGAAACCGAGGTTGATTCGTTGGGTAATACTATTGCAAGAATTTGACT
Source organism: Solanum pennellii (assembly GCF_001406875.1). Classification (NCBI taxonomy): domain Eukaryota; kingdom Viridiplantae; phylum Streptophyta; class Magnoliopsida; order Solanales; family Solanaceae; genus Solanum; species Solanum pennellii. Next base: position 11,196,091 of record NC_028643.1, on the reverse strand, counting down.
TTGAGGTAAAATATAGAAAAGGGACCGAATATAAAGTTGTTGATCACTTGTCCCGATTAGAAGATGAAGCAATGACAGAATTGGGTGAAAAGGATGAGATTGATGATACTTTCCCTGATGATCATGTATTGGCTGCCTCCTAAGACTTGATTCCATAGTTCGCAGATTTTGCGAATTATCTGGCTAGTGATATCATCCAACCGGACTTGTCCTTTCATCAAAGGAAAAAGTTGATGCATGATGTTAAAAAATACTTTTTACTTATAAAGGAGTTGTTCTGATGGGCTTATTCGGCGTTGTGTGCCCCAAGTTGAGATGTGTGTTTTAGAGGCATGCCATTCTTTGCCTGTAGGTGGGCATCATAGTGGTATTCAAACTGCTCACAAGATCTTGCAATGTGGCTACTATTGGCTAACCATCCACCAAGATGCTCATGTGTTCGCCAAGGCATGTGATATATGCCAAAGAGACGGTGGCATTTAGCAAAAGCAAGAGCTCCCTCTAAATCCCATTCTGGTGATTCAGTTGTTTGATGTGTGGGGCCTTGACTTTATAGGACCTTTTGTGAGTTCTCATGGGATGAAGTACATTCTTGTGGCAGTCGATCATGTGTCTAAATGGGTGGAAGCTATTGCACTAGCGAATAATGAAGGGAAGAGTGTCACCGCGTTCTTGAAAAAGAACATACTTTCCTATTTTGGCACCCCAAGGGCTATTATTAGTGATGGGTGATCTAACTTTTGCAACATGCTGTTTAAGGAATAATTGGAAAAATATGGGGTTCGCCATAATGTTGCCACTCCTTACCATCCTCAAACTAGTGGGCAAGTTGTCAAACAGGGAGATTAAGCAAATTTTGGCAAAAACTGTGAATTATAGTAGAACGGATTGGTCAAGGAGGCTTGACGATGCTCTTTGGGCCTACCGGACAGCATACAAGATTCCCATAGGTATGTCCCATTACCAACTTGTATATGGTAAGGCTTGTCACTTACCGGTTGAATTAGAGCATAAGGCCATGTTGGCATGAAGAAGTTGAAAATTGATTGGAATGAGGCTTCGGAACAGAGGTTAAACGGGTTGAATGAGCTTGATGAATTTCGCTTGAAGGCATACGAAAGTTCAGCCCTCTACAAAGAAAAGATGAAGAAGTGTCATAACCAAAATATTGAGAAGCGCAATTTTTTGGGTGGGGATTTGGTGCTTTTGTTCAATTCTAGCTTGCGTTTGTTTCCGAGCAAATTTAAGTCCAAATGGACTGGTCCCTATTTGATCACCCAACTATTCCCTCATGGTGAGGTTGAGTTGGCGAACAAGGAGGGTGTGAGGTTCAAGGTGAACGGGCAGCAAATCAAAATATATCTAGGGCATGCTGAAATGGCGAAGGAAGTGATCGAGGCATACAATCTTCATGAAGTCTGAGTAATCAAGAGCCCTCCATCGTGCCGCGATGTTAAACCAAACGCTCATTGGGAGGCAACCCAATATGTATTTTCAAGCTAACTAAAGGTTTTTCATGATTTTCTAGGCATAGTTGCATTATTTTTGCTTTTATTTGTTTAATGTTCCGTCTGACTACTCTTTTCTTTTTCATTAATAGTGTTGTCTAAAGCATAGATTAGGGTCCGTGTCCAAAAAGTGTCCAGAAAATACAAAAACATTAGCTTAATGGGTGTTAAATGTGAAGGCATTAAACAACCACAAATCTGCAGAAAATTGGTCTACTGCATCCATCGACAGAACCATCGACGGACCGTTAGTGGGATCCGTCATGCCCATGTATGTCTTTCAAATTTTCCAAGTTAGGGCACCCTTGACAGACCCCCATGACGGACCGTTGACCCTGTTACGATCTGTCGACGGGGAATCATCGCGTCTTTACCCACCGACCCGACCCAACCGGTCCGGCTGAATATTAAAAGTTTTGAACATTTAAAGTTCCCACCTCTTCGCATAGCCCCTCATAACCATTTCTCTCCTCATTTACTACCATTTCTCCCCACTTCATCACCATTAACTCCCATTCCCTCTCCATCTTCTGATTTCCCACTTTTTTCCCAAATTCCACAGTCCCTTTTCTCTCCCAAATTCTCCAAGTTTCTTCAGTCCATTGCCGGTCGGTGTTGATGGTGGTTTTTGCCGCTGTTCAACTCCTAGATTTCATACTCTTATTCCTCTAATACAGTTGTCAGGTATGTTCGTCTGATCCGCTAAGATTAGCTTCTGTTAACATTCCTGATTACTGTGATGTCTAACTGTTTGGGTACTTAATCTTGGACCATGTTGCATGTTAAAACTTCCACACAAATGTCCTAAGTCCCTTAGAACACTGAAATTGAAAAGGATGGGGGTGTATTGTTAAAAAAATAATATAGAGTGTGTTCTCATGATTGTGTTCCTGACCTAGGATATGATAAGCTATCGAAAATGCATGTTAAAACTGGGAAAATTCATGCCCTACGAATGATGGAATGCTACGTAAATGTTTAGTAAACTTAGGATTCTAAGAATACTTCAAATTACTATGATAGGGTATCAAAGTTTGGCTGCAAAACAATGTTCCTTAAAGGTCAGTACGAGACCCCATCGACGGACCGTCGGTCCCTTGACGGACTGTCGTTGGGGTACGTCAACCCTACCTTCCCTAGTTTACTCTAAGTGTCCCTCGACGGACCACTTTGACAGACCGTCGTTCCTTCGACGGTTCGTCCTGCACAATTGTCGACAGTGTCAGAACCTTTGTTTTTGACGTTTTTAAAATCTATTCTAAGTGTCTCTTGATGGAACCTTATGACGGATCGTCGTCACTTAGACGGTCTATCCTGTATAACCGTCGACACTGTCAGAACCTTTATTTCTGATGTTTTTAAAATTAATTCTAAGTGTTCCTCGACGAACCCCCATGACGGACCGACGTGCCTTTGACGAATCGTTGATGGGTCCAACCTACACTCCGTACTTTTGCACTATAATTTCTTTTCTATTCTATGTTGCTTCCTCTGATACTAACTACTGCTCTCTGCAGGTACAAATGGCACCTAAACACGATCGTGTCTACTCAGGAGGGCGTTCCAAGTCAGTTGAACCAGCTTATCATAGGCTCAGATGATGAGCCTGACCCAGAGTACGTTCCACAAGGAACCCTCACTCCTACCCCTGCTGCCCGCTCCACTAGAGCCACACCCACGAGGGTGGAGCCCGGCGTAGTCATTGCCTTCCAGTCTGAAGAGAAATGCATACTGACCAGCACACCTTCTAGGTCTGTTGTATGATGCTTCCGGTTCTGAGGAAGTGTCTTGTTCTGAGGATCTCTCCGGGTCTGAGGAGGCCTCTACTCCCGCCACCTCATCCCATTCTACCTCGTCTGATGAGGCTGATAGTGCTGACTCTACTCCAGCATCCCAAACTGGCATCCCCTCCCTTGTTGCTGATCAGCCCAACCGGTGGTGTGTTGAAGGGAAATATCAGGTATACACCAACTCCAAGCTGCCAAACGACAAGGGGGTCATGACCCGGACCTTGTCACTAAAGCGGCGGGTCCTTACGGGGAGTCTCCCCACCATGCCGGTTATTCATGAATTATTCACCAGGCATCAACTAGAGTGGATGGCTCGGGATGTAGGCCACTACACTGAGGAGATGGTCCGAGAGTTCTACGCCTCCTATGTGGCGACTCTTCGATCTTAGCTAGACAGGCGGGCAGCCCCCGCCAAACATGATCCTTTGTATTACGTCCGAGTCCGTGCCAAGAAGGTTGACCCGGACACCTCTCACCGCCGAGTTCGACTATCGATGGAAGTTGATTAATGATGACCGGTTCCAGCATGAGCCACAGCTAAGAGAGACCACCATGTGGTGGATTGCATAGTACCTTTCCGTCGATGGTGAGGCTGCCGATTAGGTGCTCGAGCCCAAGGGAAGTATCAAGAAGGCTAACCTCACCTTCACATCCATGTTTTTGTGGCTACTGGTCCCATACTGCCTTTCCACCACTGCTGTTGATTATATTGTCACCTGGGATCGTGCAGTACTGATGGCAGCGATGATTACAGGGTTCGAGGTGGACTTCGCATGGCTACTACAGGCGGTGAGGAACGAGAGGGCCTTCATGGTCACAACTACATACCCTATCCCGTGTATGATTTTTGCTCTATGTAGGTTAGCAGGAGTTCCTGTGTGGCACATTGATGTGTTCAAGACCCCGTCTGGCACAGTAGATATTGGCCTCATTTGGGATGAGGCCAATGAGTTGGCTCCCAACAGAGGGCCCCCTATAGAGGTGAAGCCGCTATGTGAGAACCTGGCAGCCACAGTAGAGCAGGACCAAGGGTCTAATCCGGCTAGATCTGAGACAACCGACACCACTCCGGTCGAGTCTATCCTGAGTGGTAGCACTGCTCCAAGCTCCTCCCGCTCTATACCATCTGCTACACTGGTCCCGCTAGCTAGGGTCCAGAAACTTGAGGCCCAAATGGCCACACTTCTGCACCACATCCAGCCTTGGATGCAGAGGTCTATAGGTTATGCATAGAAGCGCTTAGAAAGGAAGATGTCCCAGCACACTAAGAGGGAGGTCTGGAGGTCCACCAGTGCTTGGATGCTTTTGAGCTGCGGGTCCATGCCCGACCAGCCCCTAAAGTGGATGTGACGTCTCTCCAGGCTGCAGTGGAGAGTCTTAGAACAGATTTAGATACTATACTAGAGGCTCGGGTGCTGGAGTCTGAGGCCCCTTCTGCAGAGCCCGCTGAGGGCACAGTGTTGGCTTCCTTGTTCTCCACTACCACAGTGCGCGTGCAAAGAGGCACCGGACTAGATATGAGGAGGAGTCCCGGGCTCAGTAGAAGGAGCGCCATGAGTTGGAAGCTGCGAGGAGAGCCTCGCTTATTGATGAGGAGGCCCACAAGTTTAGGGCTATAGAGTTGACTGCTGGGGCGTCTAGCTCCAAAGTTGATGAGACGGAGAGGAGAACTACAGATAGTGCTGTTGTTGCTGAGAACACTACTGCGGGTTTCTAGACTACCGAGGGAACGAACTCCGGGCAATCGGACCCGCCAGCTTGTTGATTGTCGGCGCTTTGCGCCTCATGTTTTCTTCACCTACCACCTTATTTTATATACTTTTATGCATTGGGGACAATTGCATGTCTTTTGGTTCGGGGTGGGGTAAATGGAAAGTGAGTGATAGGGTGAAGTCTGAGTAGCCCAATTCACGATCCTCTCTTGGGTTTTTCTTGCATGTGTTCTTTTCACCCAAGAGACTAGTTATTTTTATTGTTGAACTGGAATGTTGGTATCTTTTGTACATAGTATAGAAATAGAATCTGAAGCATAATGGGTAAACAAAATGATATTCTGATTTAAAGAAAATGTTACATTACTAGGCACAGTAACTTATAAATGAGTGGCTCTAAGCCTGACATAGAGATACACCACTGAATGACCCTGAATCTAAGACTCGAACTAGGTGTCTGATAATCTGGTAGAGTAATGAGATGTCAAGTGAGTGTGAGGAAAATTTGAATAGTCCACTATTTGTACTGAGCTAGAACTTTCCTGATTAGTCTTAATAAAAGTATGCCGTAATAGACAATTAGGAAAGGATCATAGTCTCTTGTTCAATATAGCCAATCTTTAGCCTAAATAGCAGAAAACCGAATGAAATTAATCCATTATTGATCCAAATGATTTGAGCTTAAAATAGGCCTTTCTTTTTCACCCCTACTAAATGTTGGCCCTAGTCCCTCCTTGGACATGTGCACCTCAGCTTATGCCAAAAGCATAAGTTGAGGGTGGTTAATGCAGAAAATAACCTGGTCATGGCCCTAAACTATCTTTGGGTATTGTGTACCTTGACTCCTGGCAAAGCCATGAGTTGAGGGTGGCTATTATGAGGAATACTCCAGAAAGTGGGTTTGAAAGAATAAAGAGAGAGAAAAAACAAAAGAAAAGTGACTCAAGAAAAATTGAAAGCAAAAGAAAATTGAAAATTTAAAAAAATACAATAAAATATAAGAGTCTCTTATACAAAATGAAAAACAAGGGAGAATATCAAGGTAAAGAAAATTGAGAAAGGGGGAATAAAATGATAAAAAGGTAGAATGCTTAGTCGTTATGTCAAGGAGGGCAACAAGTCACCAAAACATATCCAGATATACCCTACCTGACCCTGAGCCTAAGGTACAAGGTAAGAAAGTCCTATCGTGATCCTAAGAGTGCATTATGGTAAACTTAAAGCAGTGATAATAAGGCAAGCCTATGGCAACAAGTATAAAGAGGTGAGAAGTTTTTCTGAGAGTGAGTGTTCAAAAATAATCTTTATACTCAAACTGAATTCATTGTATGAAAAATGAGTATGTTGTTTTGAAGTGAGGACACTAGTTATAATACCGGAAAATTGGTACCTTAGTGAGAGATCAAATAGGATAGGTGTCGGTGTGTGGTGAGTGTGTGTCATAGTCTTATCCACATGATCAAGCCTAATAGTGATAGCATGCATAAATCAATTTGAAAATAATCGGGATTGATAGCCCAATGATTGCAAAAGCTAAAATAAGGATACTTTTGTACAAAAGATCTGTGGTGATCCATAGTGCGTCACTTGAGGACAAACAACGAATTTAAGTTGAGGGTGTTGATGTACCGTGGTTTCACGGTACTTTCAATGCTTTTTCCTTAAGTTTAGTGTGTGTCTAAGGCCTTTTTGTATTGTTTTTAATGTAGTTTTCTCTTTGTTTGCAGGAAATTTGTCCAAAAGGAGAACGTAGGAGAATTATGCTGAAAAATGCAGAAGTGACGACCCACGGAGCCATCGACTGTCCGTAGGTGGCCGCCGTCGTATGAAGAAAAAGGCTGCTAAAGGTAGTTGGGGAATTCTTACTAAGTGTGGGTCTACAAAGGCTCTCGACGAACCGTTATAAACACGATGGACCGTCCTGCATATCCGTCAATGTTAACAGAAAGTAGCCCCATTACCGATTTTCAAAAGCTTTTAAGTATGGAAGAATGGAAGCCGTCGACGGACCGTCGTGCATGCAACGGACCGTCATCCATGTCCGTCGATGGTAACAGAAAGTTGGTGAAGAAAGCAGCAGAAAAAGAAGTTAACTATGGAACGATGGAGGGCCTCGACGGTCCATCGCTCCAGTCGTCGACTCAGATGCATTTTTGGGCAGATTTTCCTTAAATAGATTTCCCTCTTTTGTTAGGACTCTATTATTATAAATACTTGTAAAAATCTCATTTTTGGGGTCACAATATTGGATATTTTCTATTTTTATTTTTCTAAGTGTTGAATTTTGGGATTTTGTAAAAATTACTTTATTTTCCGGAATCGTTTGTTGCAACTTTTTGATTAATTCAAGTAATTTTCTGGATTTTCTTCAATCTTATCAAAGTAAGTGCATAAATTCTTATCTAATTAATATGAATTGTGTGATTATTAACATGGGTAACTAAACTCTATAACTAGGGTTGTGGGAACCATGGGTAAATAACAAGGTAAAACCTAGCTAAAATAACAATTCTCGAATAGTGTCTT
>NC_028643.1:11153555-11183555 GCF_001406875.1 Solanum pennellii | reverse complement strand
AATTTCATTATCGTATGAGTGAGTTATGCCTTTCGGAAGTTAAGTTGTTGGATTAGGGAAAGTCCAATCCGGATTTGGGAAGGAAAAATTGTCTTTTCCTTACATAATTTAGTTAATTAGTTTTAAGTGATTTATTGGGGTAAAAAACAGAATTTGTTCAGTTTAAAAAGTTTGAGAATAAACTTTAGGGATTTTGGAAAAAGAACGCAAGAGGAGAAGAAGAGGAGAAGCAAGAATTCCAAGAAAACGATCATTAACTGTGGATTTTTTTCCGGGATGTTCCCTAAAAAGGTACGTGAATCTCTCATAGAGATTGGATTGGTGAACCCACACGTCAACTAAAAAGGGTTTAAAATTGATGTTCTTGATTTCTATTCTTGAATTTAGGTGTGTTCTTGAATTAAGTTGAATGTTAAAGTTTTAAGACCTTAATAATGGAGTTTTAGACTTGCTTTGAGCTAGGTTCATGAGTATTAATGCTGGGTATAGGGATCAAAAATTATTTTGAAGAAGTTGTTCGTGTTTGGGTGAATTATGGTTGAAAACAAAGAAGGAAAAAGTCGGACAGTTTGCGTCAAACAAGTCGGCTTTGTTAACAAAAATCAGCTCCGCAGGCGGAGAGGACGCGGACTCCACTGTCTCAAAAATATGATTTAGTAAATAATTATTTAGGAGCATCTATGCGTCAATAACTTGTTCCAAGATGGTGATTTTGTAACTTTTCTCAAGTTTAGCTATTCGATATCATTTTGAAAAAATCATAGGGTCATTCCGACACAAATCAAAATCCTTGAATCCATACTTCAACAAGGATCAATTAAGAGTCAAATTCAAGTACAAGTTAAGATCAAAGTAAGATTCAAGTCAAGTGAAGTTCATCAAAAAATTTCAAGAGTCTTTTACAAATGTTTTAACTTTGTTTTATGGCTAAAAGATCAAGTTAAGCTAAGAATACAAGAATTGAGTTCATTTTTAAAAATCTATAGGGGACTAAGTATTCCCAAAGATTTATAAAGTTTTGACATTTAAGATAAGAGGAAACTAAGATTTTCAAAAGATTTTTGAGATAGAAAAGGGAACATCGATTACAAGAGAGATTTCAAGTGATGTTTGAGTAATTATCTCAAATCAAAGAAAGAAAGTTGTTTTTTATAAAATATATGAGCTAAGTATATTTTGGGAGTAGTATTGATTACCAATATGGTGATGCGAGTTCGTATTAACTAAAGACTCCATAAACCATGTACTCATAATGGTTATTAACAAGTCATACTTTTTAGATGATCACATAAGTCAAGCTAGTGGATCCACTAAGTTAAGTAGTTCTATGCGACGGCAAAGTATAGGACATTTCCGGAAGCGTGGGCAAGACTATGTATTACCATTTAGGGTCATAGTGGTGGTTGTCCTTTAGAGAATCTCCCACTAAAATTATATTACTTTATCTTAAAAGTAAATTTGAGTTTGTTGTTGCATTCTTTTAGCGAACTAAGTTGTTTATACTGTTTTACAAGCTTTATCTATATATATTGCATGCGTCTTATTGCTTTTTATTGAGTTAATTATTCATGAGGCTAGCAAAGCAAAGGTAAGTTCTGCTTCTTACTCTTTTCAAGCTTAAGTTTGTTACGACCAAAAGTACCCCCTAGAAGTTAGGGCATCCATTAAGTCGGGACACGGCGTACTTGACCTCTCAGAGGTCTTGTACAAGCCTTTAGACATATTCATTTCATATATGCAAAAAATAGTGAAGAATGAAGACTTTTGTTTCAAAATATAATGCAGAATCATTTCAAAAAACTTCTAACATATGTCTCAAAAACCATCAATGACATCCTGAATACAAAAGTCTTGGGTCACAACCTATAAAAAGTCTAACATAGAGAAGAACATAAAAGACATCATAGTAGTGGTCTCCTCGGATGCTATGGGGACTCACCAATCTTCACTTCTTGAAAACCTTTGAAACTATGCCCTTGGAAGCAACTCAATCTCCTCAAGACCCTACATTGGATTAGAATGTAGGCAAAATATGTGTTAGTATGAAATGTACCAAGTGTGGAAACTATCAGACCAAAACATAAAATATCTCAAAGGGTTAGTCAACAATAGACACAATAATAAGAGATAAAGCAAAAGCATAACATGAATAACATAACTATAATAAAGCATCATAAAGCACATAAGAGTTCATACTTAAGTTATTGTCCTTCTTGCTCAAATGAACTACTTCACAAGTCACCTCCAAGTATACTTGTGCAAGGCTAAGGTAGCATCTTATACTACACCCAAAGCTAAGTACATCTCTTTGGTCTTTCGTGATCATACCTCACTTTCATAACTAAGACCTAGATTCATCATAAAATATGACCACTACGCCCTAGGCCACCTCAATGCACACCTGTGCAATGCATGTGAAGCATCCCATTCTACCTCACACACTAAGTACTTCTCTAGACAAACCTCATCCAATCTAACTAAGGAAGGAAACAACCATCCTAACAACCATGCAATCAATTATGCCGATGCAAGATAATCAATAGGGGAGCATGAATCCTCAACCCTAAGCTAACATGAGAAACTAATCCCAGGCTAATTCATGTAATGCAACGTGCATGCAAGACAAGCTATCCTGAAATGCACCTAGCATGCAAGTCAAGCTAACATTAGAAGAGTATAGGCCTTTCTCCTAAAGCTACCATGAAATGGTTTTGGCAAAACCAAGTTAATCTATCATGATCAAGCATCCTAGCAACACAATACCAAGCTAACATGAGAGAGTTTACTTTCTCCATCCCAAGCTACCATGAGTGATTCAACTCAAAGTTTCATGAGATTCAACATCTCAAGCTACCATGAGTACTTCAACCCAAGCTTCCTTGAGATTTTCTATCTCAAGCTACCCTTTGAGATCTACCATCCCAAGTTATAATGCCTTGGTCTGGTGTCACTAAGTCTATCACCCAAGAAGTGATCATACAATCCATCTTCAAGTGAATCTGCTCCATCATGTCTTTATTCATTTTAGCTTATTAGGGCAACCTAGAATTCATCTTTTTTATAGAACTTGTTTCCCCTATCATGTTCATGTCTAGGTACAGAAGAAAACATCAACAAAATCTCTTCATAATTACTTCACCCCCCAAATCCTTAGAATAAATGGCATACCAACCCATAAACAATTTTTAACTTCATTTCATCAGGATCTATATTAGTTACATGCTTACTTCATTCAATTAGATTATTAGAAGGTAAGTATACGCATAAATGATCACATAGGTTCAATTCCATCTTTACAAGTCAAGACCAACCTAGATCAATTAAGCCTAGTTCCATTTATATCTAGGTGATGCAATCATGATATAATAGTATACAATACAATTGAATTAAGAATATCAACTTAGAACCTTCATCTTGCCTCTAATGGCCTAAAATCACCATGATCACCTTCAACATCAAATACTACAATTCACCATGAAAACCTCATGTAATCATCATATAAACATAATTAAATGTTACCCACTAGATTGGGATCACAATCAAGCCTTAACCACAAAGAAATCACAACCCTCTCTAGATTAGGGTTCTTTGGATTCACAATTGAGGAAAACTAGGGGGACTCCATGAATGGAAGAATCCATGGATGAATTATATTCACACACCTTATATTGTATCCTTAATCCCAGCTTGAAACCTTTGTGAATTTCTTCCTAGAAGCTTCCTCCAATTTATCTTCTTCTTTGATGTTGGTTTTGGGAGAATTTTGGGAGAGAAAAGTTTTGTTTGGAAGTATATGGTATAAATGGATATTTTACTGCTTAAGTACTCTTAAAATTCCTAAAATAAACGCCAATGATTAATCCCTAAAGTTCCCAAAATACCCCTGCATTTAATTGACATTTTAACACATTCATATTTTACTTAAAAACGACGCGACCAAATCTGGGAGTTTACTGCGCGTCGTGGAGGCATTTTAAATTCTTGGTTCTGGAAAATTTTGAGACAGAATAATTCGTGTCGTCCCCGCATCGCAGGGCAAAATTTTTCCATGTCAGTGCAGGCTGTACGACGCGCAGCCACTGCCAATTCTTGGCTGGCATGGCAGCTTGCTTGGACCATGTTTGAGTCCTCCTTGGGGACCCTTAGGGTTGTTCCCAGGGAGTCGTTCTCAGACATTTCGAACCTGTACATGTCAGGCTATGTATAAGAATCATCGATACTAAATTTCACTCTCAAACCATACCCCAAAACTCCACTACTAAACACTACGACACACTAGTTCAACTTCGACTAGTTTCCGAACGTCTTGGACGTTCTTGGACGTTTGACCTCCAACCTCTTCCAAACTTCATATACTGACTCTTAAAAATATTATTAGTCATTTTAGGACTTAATAAACTCATAACAAACATGTTATTCTCTAATTCAACCTAGGTCATTTTGAGGTCGTAACAATACTCCCCCACTTAGGAACATTCGTCCTCGAATGACACTTTACTAAGCACTAGACTAGCTACTCATCGTATATGAATTATACCTAAATTCACATACCCAAATCAAGGAAACAACTCAATTCCAAACTAAGCATAATTACACATAATTATATAGAGACCTTATGAAAAGGCTCCTTATCCCCCACTTGGGAATAAGATAGATATATCTTTCTAATCATAAATTCATCATCATTAAGAGCATAAAAATAATCAAGACAAATCATAATCATAAGAAATTCTTAAAATTTTCATAAATCATTAAAGAAACACATACTGGAGAGGGACATAAGGACATCATTCTTGATCACCCTGGATTAGAGACCATAGAACCAATTCCTCTTTCGAGGACCATCTTCCCCTTGATTAGTAGCAACTTGCTTGCCTTATCTCACATTAGCTTTTGCCTTAGGCCAATCTTTCATCATATGACCACTCTCATGACACCCATAGCAACCATCTCTACTGGCCAAGCACCTACTCTCATATTTCTTACCACACCTAGTGCAAGTAGGTCGGGAGTACTCATTGCTCTTCTCATACCTAGAAGTATTAGAGTAGCCTTTTCCGGAGGACTTTTTCAATTCTTAGAACGATCATGTCCATCGGACCCTTCACTTTCCATCCTAATTCTCTTTCTCTCCTTCTTAATCTTGGATTCTTCTATTTGTTGAGAAAACACCATTAGTCGGGATATATATATATCATCTACAAGTATTGCCATACGACACTCTTCTTGAACTAGTTCGTACACCCCCATCATGAAACTATTCATCAAGTCTCTAGGGTTTCATACCAAGCTTGGAGAATACTTAGACAATTGAGTGAACTTCAAAGCATACTCCTTAACACTCAACATTCCTTGCTTGAGGTTTGTAAATTTCCCCAACTTAGCCTCTCTCGATTCCCTAGAAAAGAACCTATCAATGAAAGCCAACTTAAATGTCTCCCGCTCTATAGAATTCGCCTTTAAAAACCTAATATCTTTCCATTGCTCATACCAAACATGAGCTTTCAATTGGTAAGCGGCTATCTCTTTTTTCTCCCCCGAAGTCAATCCCATAGTAACAAGAGTCTTATAAACCTAATCTGTGAATCCATTTAGATCTTCCTCCACCTTGGAACCACTTAATTTCGGAGGGTTCGTCCTCAAGAACTCTCTAATTCTATAAGCACACATTCCCACTATAGGGTTAGCCACCACCTCCCTATTGACTTGGGCCGTCAAGGCTTAAGCCAACAAGTTCATAGAAGTCCTAAATTTCTCTAGAGTCACATTCTCCACTTGAGGAGCATTAGGAACTTGGGGAGGAACTTGATTTCCTTGGGGTGGAACCTCTTGATTCTCAATGTCGTCTCCTTCTCTTCTAGCATTAGCCCTAGTGTTAGCCATAATCTAGAAAACAAATCATAGGCAACACTATAAGAAGGGATTACTCAAGCAAAAATCTATGGAACGACTTGAAGAGTGAAGAAGTGAAACTTTCCTAAGCATACCGTAGACTCTTACTCATAGATGCGTCGCGATTCATACCGATAAATAAGACTCTACTAGACGTGGTTTTTGACACATCCTAGGACCATTTCATTACTTTATGCTCTGATACCAAGTTTGTTACGACCTAAAGTACCCCCTAGAAGTTAGGCAATCCTTTAAGTCAGAAAACGACGTACTTGACCTCTCGGATATATTTACAAGCCCTTAAACATCATTTATTGTATATATACGAAAGTAGTGCGGAATTAAAACTTTTCTTTCAAAACATAATGTGGAATCATTTCATAAAAGTTCTAAGATATGTCTCAAAAATCATCTATGGCATCATGAATACAAAGGTCTTCGGTGACTGCCCATAAAAAGTCTAACATAGAGAAGAACATAAAAGACATCAATTGGTGGTTTGCACGGATGCTATGAGGACTCACCAATCTTCACTTCTTGAAAACTTGGGAACTCTACCCTTGTAAGCAAATCAATCTTCTCAAGAGCCTACGTTTGATTAGGATGTAGGAAATATGTGTAAGTACAAAATGCACCAAGTATGGAAACTATCCTACAAAAACATAAGGTATCTCAAGGGTTAGTCAACAATAGACATAATCATAAGAGATAAAACCTAAGCATAACATCAATAACATAAGAATAATAAAGTTACATAAAGAATATAAAAGTTAATACTCAACTCATTGTCCTTCTAACTCAAATGAACTACTTCATTTGCCACCTTCAAGTATACTTGAGCAAGGCTAAGGGAACATCCCGTACTACTACCAAATCAAAGTACATCTCTTTGTTCATTCTTGATCATAACCCACTTTCATATTTAAGACCTAGATCCATCATAACATTTGAGCACTATGCCCCTAGGCTACCTCAAAACGCACTTGTGCAATGCATGTGAAGCATCCCATTCTACCTCACACACTAAGTACTACTCTAGACTAACCTAATCCAAGATAACTACGGAAACAACCATCATAAAAACCACGCAACCAATTATGTAGATCCAAGCTAATGCATAAAGGATCATGAATCCTCAACCCTAAGCTACCATGACAAACTGAACCCAAGCTAATTCATGTAATGCACCTTGCATGCAAGACAAGCTATCATGAAATACACCTAGTATGCAAGTCAAGCTAACATTAGGAGAGTATATGCATTTCTACTAAAGCTACAATGAAATATTTTTGGCCAAACCAAGTCAAGATATCATGATCAAGCATCCTAGCAACACAAGACCAAGCTAACATGATAGAGTTTAATTCCTCCATCCCAAGCTACAATGAAGTTCATTACCTCAAGATACCATCCGTAATTCAACTTAAGCTTCCATGAGATTCAACATCTCAAGCTACCATGAGTATTTCGACCCAAGCCTCCTTATGATTTAATATCTCAAGCTACCTTTTAGATCTACCATCTCAAGTTATAATGCCTTAGTCTTGTTTAACCAAGTCTGTCACCCAAGAAATGATCATACAATCAATCTTCAAGCTAATCTAGTCCATAATTTCTTTATTCATTTTAGGTTATTAGGTCAATATAGAATTCATCTATATGATAGAACTTGCTTCCCCGATCATGTTCATGTCTAGCTGTAGAAGAAAACATCAACATAATCTATTCATAATGACTTCAACCCCGAATCCCTAGAATCAATGGGATACCATCCCATAAACGATCTCTAACTTCAATTCATCGGGATTCATATTCAATTACATGCTTACTTCATTCAATTAGATTATTATAAGGTAAGTATATGCATAAATGATCACGTTGGTTCAATTCTATCTTTAAAAGTCAAGACCAACCTAGATCAATTAATCCTAGTTTGATGCATATGTAGGTGATTCAATCATGATCTAATAGTATACAATACAATTGAATTAATAAGATTAAATTAGAACATTCATCTTTCCTCTAATGGACTAAAAACACCATGATCACTATAACATTCCGGAAAATTACATGTCTAGTGAAGAGCTCAATAGGTCTTTAAGAATGCGTATTGGGGATACATAGGCTTTTCAATGCCCAATATTGAGAAATATTTTACATAGTATAGAAAATTGGCTAAGGGGTATTAGCCAATTTCTATATAATGTCCAAATAAACACAATATTGGGCATATTAGAAAATATTGGCTTAAAGGGTGTTAGCCAATTTTTCTAAATGTTAATGAGCTTGTTTAAGAGATGTACCTGCAATAAAGACCCTAAGCCAAAAACCTTCATTTTTCATTTCTCACATAAAAGGTATGAGGCATCCAAGTGTCAAGCCTAGATACCATAGCACATGATCAATTATAATGATCATATAGATTAAGCAGTGCCCAAGGACATAGTGAGGTTCCTTGGGACAATAAGTAAACATTAACAAATGAACCATAAATTATAGTTAGTTAGGAAAGTGCAACCAAACCGAATTCGGTTAGGGTAATTAGGGGGGAAAAGGTGCAGAAGGGACCACTCGATGTGGGGACTAACCTCCCTACCAATTCTAGACTCTAACCTACTGCCCTAAATAACTAAATAACCTAGGAATAACCGAATTGTACCCATTAGTGCACCCGACAAACTAGGACCAAAACCGAGTTGACACTAACCTAGTACTAGTTAAAGAGACAACCTAGGATGGTACAAAAGGTTAGTTATGGTCCTAACAACTTAGGGGTACTTTAGTAATTCCCCTAGGTTACCTAATTAATTAATTTATAAAATTAATTAATTAATTAAAAAGGGATAAAACCGAAAATTAATAGGAAATTTTAAAATTTCAGTTAAGATAAGAAAGGGACAACCTACTACCTAACCTAAGATGGTCCAAAGAGTTAGTTAAGATCCTAAAGACTTAAGGGTACTGTAGTAATCAACTTAGGCTACTTAATTAATTAATTTAGCAACTTAATTAATTAATTTAAACGGGGAAAGCCAAAGTCACAAAGCAATATCAAGATTTCAGATAAAACAAGAAAAAGACAACCTAGTACCTAATCTAGGATGGTTCAAAGGATTAGTTATGGTTATGACGACTTAACGGTACTTTAGTAATTACCCTAGGTCAATTAATTAATTAAATTATCCATTAAATTAATTAAATTAAAGGGGTCGAATCGAAATTCTTACACTAGCTAGTACAACTCAAAAAATATTCTAATACTTAACGTAGGATGGTCCAAAAGGGTTAGTTTTTGTTCCAATGATTTAGGGGAACTTTAATAGTTAACTTAGATACCTTAGTTAATTAAATTAGACATTTAATTAATTAATTTAGAGGGTAAAAACGAAATTCTTAGGAAAAATTTCATAGTTGACCAAGTATTGTGTTTTCCTAGTTCTAGTCAATCTAGGTGGGCCTTTTTAGTAATTAGTTAATTAATTTATTTAATTAACTTATTAAACCCTAAGTTGAATGAGTCAATATAAGTTCTTAAACCTAAAAATCACGTTCAAACTCATAGAAAAAAAAGGATGCAAAAACAGTAAGCAACGAACGCAAGAAAAAGGCAGAAAATTTATCGATTTCTCTAGGGCGATTTCAAGGTTTCTTCAAGGTTTTCATTCAAGGTGGTCTTCGTAGATTAAGTTCTACATAAGGTATGAGTTTCTATACTGGAATTCTTTCTTCAAGAGAACTTTCTTTTGAATGATAAAAAGATCATGAAAACTAGGGTTGTTTCCCGTCGTTCTTGTCGAACTCCTTTCCCAGTATCCTTGTTACAATTTCAATGTTGAATAGCTTAGAAATCATGTTGTTGGTATGTGGTGCTGGATTATCTTAATTTGTATTGTTTTTTATTAAATAATGATTGAATTAACCTATTAATTGGACTCGTTTGATGCTAAGTGTTATTATGTGAATTAAAAGAATGATGTTATGTTAAAGATATGTCCGAAAATGTTATGTATGAAGATGTTACGGTTTGTTGTGCATATTAATATGACATTATGAAGATTTTAAAGTCTTAATATGATGCTGTCCATTACGACTTTAAAACGTTACTCTAAAGTCATAAACTGAATTGGCTTAACAAGGCCACTATGAAATCATATCTTAAATGAATTGGCTATCCGGTTCCAATAAAATTTTCTGACTCTATTTGTCAATATGCTAATGGCTAGAAACTTATGTAAATGATTAAAATATTGGCTAAGGGTTCATAAATATGGCAAATTAAATATGAACATACGTAAAATTGGCTTATGCCAATAAGAATGAATTTGGTAGTCTAACATCCGAAATCTTGAGCCAATACTACTCATATGCTAAATCTTGTGTAATTAGATTATCAAATGATGATATAAGAACTTCTAAAGTAATATCAATAAATCCATAACCAAGGGCATGACACTCATGGGGAAAACTCCCAACATGCTCTAAAAGAATGACATATGAACTCATGAAACTCATTGAATGAAGTGTTCATCATCCATAAACGATGATATGAATCTACTACACTAAAGTAAGTAAGTAATGTGAGTTATAACATAATTAAAGGGGTCTAAAGTAAGTAAATGACCAGAATGGGGTGTTAAAGGAAGTGAGACAAGTCTCACTTACACCTAAGCTGCTATGTTAAAAAAATACTCACGTATGAAGGTGTTGGAAGGATAGAGCCAATCTCATTAACACTAAAGGATGATATGTAAGGAAAATTCACATTTCATCAATGTAAAGTTAGGATGACCAGTCATCAAAAGAGTAAGTAAATCTCAATCTAGAAGCAAGTCTCCATAATGCTTGAGTCAACACTAGAAGATAAAGAACAAATGAACATTCACGTAAAGGGGTGAGTAATTATGAAAAGCAAATGTGCTAATGTTAATGAATGTGGTGACAACATTATAAGAGGATAATGTGAAAGAATAAATCTCAAATAAGCCTAAGTAAATGTTACCAGAACGTACTCACCTATGAGAGTGTAAAGCTAAAGAAGAGACCAGTCTCTATGAACACTCTAACAAAAGTATTGAGATTAATGTATACTTAATACAAATAATGAGATGAGAAATCATCTATTGAGCTATGATATCCTCATACTAGAAGCCAGCTTCCATGTCGTATGAGTTGAATGTAATGGAACTTTAACTGAGCACCGATAGGCTAGCTATGAGCGGTGATGCATTCTTTCGGGAAGGGTGGAGGTTCACGTAACTCTAATCATATGAGACTATTCGGCATGCCGGGTATGGGTCTACTTATATTTCCTAGTCTTCAAACCTATACTGGAAATATAGGGATCTGCGGGGTTCAATTCCCATGTACGCTAGCATACTTTGGGTCACTTTGGTTGGTGATTCCACCTCTTTTCGGTGTGGGGGAGACACTGGATTTCATGATACTTACATGATCTATGTCTACTAAGGTTAAAGTTCCCAAAGAAAGAATGAGGCCAGCCTAAAAGTATGAAATATAAGGAAATGAACGATACCGAAGGGTTCTGTGCAAGACAATCAAGAGGTGAAATCAGATTCAAGTAATAACATTAGGTCATTCTTGGTCATTGCACTTCATGATCCCGATAAGAGTCTTAAACTTCATCTTAGGTATAGCTGGTGTTTACATCAGCCTACGAACGAATGAAATGAATAATGTGAAGTACGAATGAATGAATGAAGCAGACTTTGTGTTTGCTAAAGAAGGCCCTCGGGTTGAGGTCCCATATATTGGGCCCTCACTTGAGATGTCTTAATTTTACATAAATGATTCTAAGTCTCGTGTATATGAAATATATAATATATAAATCATGAAAGTAATGAAATCAATGGCATGATCAATAGAGAATTGCTTATGAAAGGTAATGAATATATAGTGTAAAGAATGACTCACTATAACGTAGGAAAATCATTCCTTAGTCCTTGGATTACTTACTTGATTCATTGTGGGTATGGGACTACAATGAATCATTGCACTTATAAGTAAAACATAGGATCAAAAGAACTATTGAACTACACAACAAGAAGAAGAAAAAGACTGAAAAATAAACTAAGGCTTGTGCCAATATTGGAGTATGAATAGATGCCTCAAGGTATATAAATAAGTTAATAACCAATTAATGGGCATAGCCAATAAACATTGGCTTATAAATACATTCATACCCAATTTAAGAATGAAATATTTATCTTGTAAGTAAGGTAGACAATAATGGAGCATGGATTATGAATCAACTAAAGAATGGGCATAGCCAATACATATTGGCATATATATATAATCATACCCAAAGGAAATAAGAATGAAGATTCTAAAGTAGAGTAGCCAAATCATTTCCTTCGTCTTGTAAATTGCTTACTCGATTCATTGTAGGTATAGGACTACAATGACCCATTGGACTTGTAAGTGAAACATAAGATTAAAGGATATCATTGAACTACATAACAAGAAGAAGTCAAAAATTGGGCTCTCGGGTTTGGACTATCAAATTTCCAAATCTTTGCTCGAGTTGTTCTAAAATTATGTGGATGATACTAATGTTTTGTAATCATATATAAAATGAGTTGGGTTCTTTGAATGCATTAAAATACATCATATTCAAACCACAATTCACATCTAACGATTTAGGAAAGTCTAGTCACTAGGCTTTCCAGAAATAGCATGTTATTTAGGAAGAGCTTTCTTTGATCATGCATAGCCTTATGTGTACGTGTGCATACACCCATACTTAGTACAAGTGGTGTATTAACCCCTACTATTTACTATATTATAGATGCAGGTTAAGGGACAGATTGACGACTCTTGCAACGGTTTGGACATCAGCGTTTCTCCAGACCATTTTATAGGGCCTCGTGATTTCGAGAATGCTACAGTTTTAGTCCAGCCTTAGTTTTAGAAAAAGCTAGCGGATAATGTCCCTAGCGTTTCTTCCATAATTTCATTTTGAAGCTTTTGTAATAAGATTGTGTTTGGCAAACGTATTTATGATATATTCTTATCCTATTTCAAATTGATACTTATGATAGATGGTTGTCATATTTATGTTGAGCTTAGTATATGATGAATTCAGAAAATAACTATATGAAGTCTATGTATACTTCATACGATTAAATGTTTTAAATTTTCCTCTAAAAATAACCATATGAATATGATGAATGCAAGATGAAGCATGTCTGCGACCTTCGAGAGGTCAACGACGTCGGTTGCAATCCGGATTCTAGAATCCAGGTCGTGACAATCACCTTCCTCATAAAATAATAAAGTTCACCATAAAAACCTCATTAGAACATCACATAATCATCATATGAACATAATTGAATGTCATCCACTAGATTGAGATCACAATCAGACCTTACCCACAATGCAATCACAACCCTCTCTAGATTAGGGTTCTTTGGATTTATAATTGAGGAAAATCTAGGGGGACTCCATGAATGGAAGAATCCATGGATGAATAAGATTCACATATTTTATATTACATCCTTAAACCC
Organism: Solanum pennellii; assembly: GCF_001406875.1. Taxonomy (NCBI): domain Eukaryota; kingdom Viridiplantae; phylum Streptophyta; class Magnoliopsida; order Solanales; family Solanaceae; genus Solanum; species Solanum pennellii. The sequence goes on along the minus strand of NC_028643.1, from coordinate 11,170,140 downwards.
ATCTTGAAATCTTTGTGAATTTCTTCCTAGAAGCTACCTCCAATTTCTCTTCTTCTTCGATGGTTATTTTGAGAGAATTTAGCGAGAGAAATGTTTTGATTTGGAGTCTTGGGTATAAATATATATTTTTACTGATTAAATAATATTAAAATACCTAAAAATAACCACCAATATTTAATCCCTAAAGTGCCCAAAATACCCCTGAACTTAATGGGCTTTTTAACTCACTCAAATTTGACTTAAAAACGACGCGATCAAGTCTGAGAGTTTACTGCCTGTTGCGGAGCCATTTTCAATTCTTAGTTCTGGAAAATTTTGAGAAAAAATGGTTCGTTTTGGCCCCACGTTGTAGGGTAAACTTTGCCCATCTCAATGCAGGCTACGCGACGCGCAGCCACTGCCAATTCTTGGCTGGCGCAAACGCTTTCTTGGACCATGTTTAGGTTCTTCTTGGGGACCCTAACGGTGGTCCCTGGGGAACCGTTCTAGGAATTTTCAACCTTTACATGTTAGGATATGTATAGGAACCATACATCCTCAATTTTACTCTCAAACGATACACTAAAACTCCACCACAAAACACTACGACACACTAGTTCAACTTCGACTAGTTTCCGAACGTCTTGGACATTCTTGGACGTTTGATCTCTAAACTCTTCCAAAATTCATATACCGACTCGTAACACTATTATCATTCATTTTAGGACTTAATAAACTCATAACCAAAATTTTAGGCTCTAATTCAATATAGCTCATATTCAGGGTGTAACAACGTTTCTTTTAGTATTCCAACTTGCATACTCGTACATTCAATGTACTGATGCAAGTCGGCTTGCATTGTAATATGATGTAACCAGGATCAACATCTAGCACCTTATTTATCCATCTTGAGCTCTTAGAGTTTATTGGTGATCCTCCTTGCATTTCGGAGGACCCTTTTTATTTGTTTTCTAGTCTAGTTCGTTAGGATTTTTTGGGGTTTGTCCCAACATCAATCTCAGTTGTTTTTAGAGGCTTCATAGAAATTTAGTAGTTCATTTGTCTTTACGCTATCATTATATGTTAAACACTTAGGTTGGCATTTTTGGCCAAGTTGAATGTTATTCCTTTTTTGCATTTTGAGTTATATTATATAGTTACTTGAGTAAAACCAGTTGATCATTGTAATCATGCTAGAGTCTTCCACTGAGTAAGTAATCTAGGAAAAGGGTCCGCTTGAGGCCAGAAATTGTCTTCAAATGTCAGTCACGTCCAGGGTGTAGGCTCGGTGTAACAAACATGGTATCACAGCACGGAGTTCAAGAGTCCTAAAGATTCTATAAAGTCATTTGTGTAGAGTCCTAGTTATCAATGTGAAGCGCGCCATATCTATAATAAGAAGGTTGCAACATTTAGGAATTTCTTCACGTTTTTCATATTACATTCTTGTGCTAGAGTTTGATATCTAAAATGTTTCCCTCAAATTTGTGCTTGCGCGTGTTCTCATATTACCATGCCTCACGAAGAGCAATCAGAGGTCACCCAGCTAGAAGGAATGTTGAAGAGCCAGAGTTACCTTATGCACCTAAAGTGAAACAACAAGGAGAGGTCACCAATGCTTACTTTCGTGAGTCTATGCGAATGTTGAGCCAAGTGGTGTCTAATCAAGTTGGTCAAGCATAGAGATCTCGACAAGAATAGGCTGATACTTTGAGGATTTGTGAGTTATTGAGGATTAATCCTCCAAGTTTCATTGGTTCATACACTATAGAGAACCTAGTGAATTTCATTAATGAGTTGAAAAAGGACTTCGAGGTGATGCATGTTGTTGATACATCGAGAGTTGAACTAGATGCACACAGATGAAAATTGTTGCTACGACTTGCTTTGATCAATGGAAAGGGGGTAGAGCTGAGGGCGCACCACTTGCGAGTTAGGCATGTTTCAAAGAGGATTTCTTGGGGCGCTTCTTTCCCTGGGAATTGAAATAGGCTAAGGTACAGTAATTTCTTACACTTACGCAGGATTCTCTAAGTATTTTAAAATATGGGTTGAAGTTCACCTAGTTATCTCGTTATGCTACAGAGATGGTTAAGGACATGAGGAGTAGAACGAGTTTGTTTGGTGCTGGTTTGGGTCATTTATCAAGCAAAGAGGGAAGAGTAGCGATGTAGATTGGCGGCATGGACATATCAAGGTTGATGGTTTATGTGCAGCAGGTTGAGGAAGAGAAGTTGAGAGACACGGAAGAGTTCAAAAGTAAGAAAGAAAAGATAGAGCATGAGTCTGGGTAGTAGAAAGGTAGTGTGAATCATTCGCCCATTCAGAAGTAAGAGGGACTAGTACCATCATCTGCTAGTGCACATGCACCCAGAAACAAAGGTGAGTATACTAGAAAAAATTCGCAGAACTTAGTGATAGACTAGCACAATCTTAATGAAGTGTGGCACAAGGAGGTAGTTGGGCTCCTGCATGTGCTAAGTGTGGTAGAACCAACCTAAGTAAATGTCGTGATGGCCAAACAGGTTCTTTCAAATGTGTGCAAGAGGGTACTTCACGAAAGAATGTCCTAAGAATAAGCAAGGTAGTAGAAATCAGGGCAATAGAGCCCAATCTTCATTAGTTTCTCCACCAAAGAGGGTTTCACCTGAGGAGCTACTTCCGGAACTGGCGGAGCAGCAAACCGCCTCTATGTTATCACAACTCGCCAAGAGCAAGAGAGCTCTCCAAATGTTGTCGCTGGTATGATCTAATTCTTTTCTTTTGATGTTTATGCTTTGCTAGATCCAGGAGCAAGTTTATATTTTGCAACCCCTCGCAAATAAGTTTGTGTTATTCCTGAGAGACTTTGTGACCCTTTTGTGTTTCTACACCCGTTGAGTAGTCTATTATAGCTGCGTGAGTTTGTTGTCATTGTGTCATTTCCATCAATCACAAAGAAACCATGGTTGATTTAATTGAGTTAGACATGGTAGATTTTGATGTCATTCTGGGTATATATTGGCTTCATGTCTATTATGCCTCCATAGATTGTAGAACTCGAGTTGTCATGTTTCAGATTGATAATGAGTCAGTCATAGAGTGGATTAGTAGTTCTGTAGTGCCTAAGGGTAATTTAATTTCACACCTTAAGGTGAGAAAGTTAGTTTCAAAGGGTTGGATCTATCACTTAGTCCGATTTAATGACTCAAGTGTTGAGCTACCTCCCGTTCAGTCAGTTCCAATAGTAAAAAAGTTTCCGAAAGTCTTTCTTGATGACCTACCCAGAGTCCCTCTTGAGAGAGAAATAGATTTCATCATTGACATAATTCTATAAACTCTTCCTATCTCTATTCCGCCGTACAGAAGGGCACCAGCAGAGTTGAAAGATTAAAAAGATTTATTGAAAAATCTCTTAGATAAGGGTTTTATTCGGAAAAGTGTCTCATATTGGGGCGCTACACTCTTATTTGTGAGGAACAAAGATGGTTTCCTTAGCATGTGTACAGATTACCGTCAGTTGAACAAGGTTACCATCAAGAAAAAATATCTTCTTCCAAGGATAGAAGATTTGTTCAATCATTTTTATGGTTCCACCTTTTTTTCTAAGACAGATATCTCCATATCAGGCTACCTCCATTCGAGAGTAAGGGATGTGATGTTCCAAAGAAAGCTTTCAGAACCAGATATGGTTATTATGATTTTTTGTCATGTCCTTTGTGTTGACCAATGCACCTGTATCTTTTATGGATCTTATGAATGAAGTCTACAAAACTTATTAATATATGTTTTTTATCGTCTTCATTAATGACATACTAATCTATTCAAGGAACGAAGAAGATCATGCTAGTCACCTTAGAATAGTTCTTTAGACTTTCAAGGACAGAGAGTTTTATATCAAGTTCTCTAAGTGTGAGTTTTGGCTTGAGTCTGTGGCATTCTTGGGTCACATAGTTTCCGTTGAGGGTATTAGAGTTGATACCTAGAATATTAAGGTAGTGCAGAATTAGCTTAGACCCAGATCTCCAACTTATATTAGGAGTTTCTTGGATTTGGCTTGCTACTATAGAATGTTTGTAGAGGGTTTCTTGACCGTTTCGTCTCCTTTGATGAAGTTGACTCAGAAAAAAACAAGTTCAATGGTATGAAACTTGTGAGAAATGCAGGAATTGAAGAAGAGGTTAACTACTGCCAGAGTTTTGACTTCGCCAAAAGATACTCAAGGTTTTGTGATGTATTCTGATGCATCTAGAGTTGGCTTGGGTTGTGTCTTAATGGAGAATCGCAAAGTTATAGCTTATGCCTCTAGACAGTTGAAGGTTCATGAGAAGAACTACCCTACCCATTATGTAAAGTTGGTTGTTGTAGTTTTTGCTTTGAAGATACGACATCATTATTTGTATGGTGTTCATGTTGATCTATTCATTGATCACAAGATCTTACAATATGTGTTCACTCAGAGAGAGCTTCATCTCAAAATGAGGAGGTGGTTAGAATTACTCAAACACTATGACAAAAGTATTCTTTACAACCAAGGTAAAACTAATTTGGTTATTGATTCTTTAAGAAGGTTATATATGGGTAGTAATACCAAAGTGGAGGTAAAAAAAAGAGTTAGCCAAAGATGTACACAAACTTGCACGCCTCAGAATCAGACCTATCGATTCCACAGAATGAGGAATAGTGGTGAAGAACGGGGCTAAATCATCACTATTGTCAAAGGTGAAAGAAAAGCAAGACAAACATACCATTTTGCTTTACTTGAAGGCAAATGTTCAAAAGCAGAGAGTATTAACTTTTGAACAAGGGGAAGATGGCGTGTTGAAGTATCAAGGTAGATTGTGTGTTTCAATGGTGGATGGACTCAAAGAGAGGATCGAGGAGGAAGCTTATAACTCCAAATACTCCATTCATCCATGTTCCACAAAGATGTGCCGTAATTGAGAGAAGTATATTCGGGGAATGGTATGAAGAGGGGCATTGCTGAATTTGTTGCCAAGTGCCAGAATTGCTCACAAGTTAAAGTAGAGCACCAAAGGACTGGTGGTATGACTCAGAATATAGAACTTCTGGAGTGGAAGTGGGAGATGTTTAATATCGATTTCATCACAGATTAACCCAAATCTCGCAAGCAGCATGAATCTATTTGGGTGATTGTTGATAGAATGACTAAATCATCCCAATTTTTAAGGTAAAGACTAACCATTGAGCAAGGGATCATGCCAGGTTATATATTCAGGAGGTGGTGAGACTTCATGGAGTCCAGTCTCCAATATTTCAGATAGAGGTGCACAATTTACTGCACAGTTCTGGAAATCTTTTCAGAAAGGTTGAGGTTCAAACGTTAACTTGAAACTTCCTTTCATCCTTAGACAGATGGGCAAGTCAAATGTACCATTCAGGCATTAGAAGATATGTTGAGGGCTTGTACGATTGATTTCAAAGGTAATTGAGATGATCACCTACCTTTTATTGAGTTTTCTTACAACAACAGTCATCATTCTTGCATTTAGTTGGCTCCATATAAAGCTCTTTATGGGATAAACTACAGATTTCCTATTGGCTGTTTTGAAGTTGGTGAAGCAGGGTTGATAGGACCAGATTTATTTCACCAAGCTATGGAGAAGGTGAAGCTGATTAAAGAGAGATTGAAAATGGCGCAGAGTCGTCAAAATACCTACACGTATGTTAGAAGAAGGCTATTAGAGTTCGAGGTAGATAATTGGATATATCTGAAGGTTTCACCCATGAAGGGTTTGATAAGGTTTGGTAATTAAGTAATTCTTAGTCACCGATACATTGGACCTTATCACATAGCCAAGAATATTGGTGATGTAGCTTATGAGTTAGAGATAATCCAAGAGTTAGCCACAGTTCATCTGGTATTTCACGTCTCTATGTTGAAAAAGTGCATGGGTGATCCATCATTAATCATACCAATTGAAAATATCGAGATCAAGGATAGTCTATCTTATGAAGAGATTCATGTTCACATTCTAGATCGCCAAGTGCAAAAATTGAGGACAAAAGAAGTAGCTTCATTCAAGGTCCTTTGGAGGAAACAATTAATTAAGGAAGCTACTTTGGAAGCCGAAAAGGATATGAAGAAGAGATATCCACATCTCTTTGCATATGGAGAAAATGTAGATCAAGGTACTGATTCTATTATTAGTACACTTTAAATTATGAATGAGCATGTCGATTGTTGCAATTTCTTGTTGGGTGTTTGAAATAGATGTTACCACAATTAGCCTAGTAAGAGTGATCTCATTTGAGGATGAATGTTCCAAAGAGGGAGATTTTTGGAATCTCACAACTTTAAATAGCTAAGAATAATCTAAGACACTAAAAATAATCATTTTTGGAAAGTATAAGGAAATCTGGAAAATAAGTAATATGTTAAAGTGAATTTTTGGTCAATTTCAAACGGTCATTACTTCTAGCTCAGGATAATTTAGGAGTACTTCAAGATATGGTTGGAAATATCTTGGAACAATCTTTCCAACACTGGTGAGTTTTTAGAATTTTGATATCGTATAAGTGAGTTATGCCTTTGGGAAGTTGGGTTGTTGGATTAAGAAAAGCCCATTCCAAATTTGGAAAGGGCAGAGTTGTCATTTCCTTACATTATTTAATTAATTCGTTTTAAGAGATAAATTGGAATAAAAACAAGACATAGTTCAGTTTTTTAGAAAGTTTGGGAAATGACGTAAGGGATTTTGGAGAAAAAACAGAAGAGGAGAAGAATATGAAAAGCAAGAATTCCAAGAAAACGACCGTTAATTGTGGATTTCTTCGGGGGTGATCCCTAAAAAGGTATGTGAGTCTCTCATATCTATGGGTTTGTTCACCCAGGCGCCAAACATGTTTAATTCAGTGAAATCCATTCTAAAAAGGGTTGGAAGTTGATGTTCTTAATTTCTATTCTTGAATTTAGGCATGTTCGTGAATTGAGTTGAATGTTGAAGTTTGGAGACCATAATTGTGGCGTTTTAGAGTTGCTTTGAGTTATATTCATGACTACTAATCCTGGGTATCGGGATCTAAAGTAATTTTGAGAAAGATATTCCATTTCGGGTAATTAGGATTGAAAAAGTAAGAAGGAAAAAGTTGGACAAATTGCGTCCAACAAGTCCGCATGTTCCCTCTGTGAACAAAAATCAGCTCTAAGTCGTGGAGAGGAGACGGACTCCACTGTCTAAAAAATCTGATGTCATAAATAATTATTTAGGAGCATCTCTACGTCGCCGACGTGTTCCAAGAAGGTGATTCGTAAATTTTCTCAAGTTTAGCTATTCAGATTCATTCCTAAACATCATTGGGTCTTTCAAAACAAAAATCCAAATCCTCGAATCCATACTTCGATTCAAGGATCAATTAAGAGTCAAATTCAAGTAAGAGATAAGATCAAAGTTAAGAGTCAAGTCAAGTGAACTTCATCAAAATTTTGAAGAGTCTTTTACAAATGTTTTAACTTTGTTTTAAGGCTAACAGTTCAAGTTACGCTAAGAATTAAAGAGTTGAGTTCATTTCTCAAAAATTGTAGGGGACTAAGTATTCCAAAAGATTTATAAATGTTTTTACATTTAAGATAAGATGTTACTGAGATTTCCAAAAGAGTTTTGAGAAGAAAAAGGGAACATCGATTACAAGAGAGCTTATAAGCTAAGTTTGAGTAATTTTCTCAAATCAAAGAAAAAAAGTTGTTTTGAAAAAATAATATGAGCTAAGTATATTTTGGGAGTAGTATTGAGCACCGATATAGGGATGCGAGTTCATATTAACTCAAGTCTCCTTCAACCATGTAGTCGTCATGGGAATTAATGGGTCATACTTTTTAGATGATCACATAAGCTAAGTTAGTGGATCCACTAAGTTAAATATTTCTATACGAAGGCAAAATACAAGGCAGTTATGGCAGCGTGCGAAGGACGTTATATCATTCCTAGGCCCGTAGTGGTAGTTGTCGGTTAGAGAATCTCCCACATAAATGATATTACTTTATATTAAAAGTAAAATTGAGTTAATTTTTTCATGAGTTGAGCAGAGCCAACGTCAGTGTTCCTTCTTACTCTTTTAAAGCTTAAGTTGTTTTTAGTAGTCCAACTAGCATACACGTACATTCAATGTATTGATGCTAGTTGGCCTGCATCGTATTAGGATGCAGACAAAAGTAACCAAGATCAGCATCCAGCACCTCCTTGATCCAGCTTGAGCACTCAGAATCTATTGTTGGGCCTCCTTGCATTCTGGAGTACATTTTTATTTGTTTTGTAGTCTAGTTCGTTAGGATGTTGTGGGGTTTATACCAATATCTATCTCAGTTGTTTTTAGAGGCTGCACATACAATTAGTAGTTCATTTGTCTTTACATTATCATTATATGTTAAAGAGTTGGGTTGTCATTTTTGGACAAGTTGAATGTTATTCCGTTTAACATTTTGAGTTATATTATTTAGTTACTTGAGTAAGTCTAGTTGATCATTTTAGTCATGCTTAAGTCTTCCGCAAAGTAAGTAAGTCTGGCCAAGGGTCTGCTCGAGACCAGCAATGGTCTTTGAGTGTCGGTCACATTCATAGAGTAGGCTCGGGGCGTGACAATAATGAAGCAACAACAGACATACATCACACAACATAAAATCACAATCATCACCTACCTCGAAACAAGCATGAATCCCTAAGAAACGTGATTCTTCTCTTATCAAATTGTTTTTGCTTCTTCTTGGTCTACAAAAAATAAAGATCACATCGGAATCAATAAATGATGTCTAGTTACACCGATTAGATTCAACACTATCAACCCTCGATCAAGCTCATCATCCCAATATCTAAATTAGGGATTTTTGGTGCATAGTTCTCCTATAAAAACCCTCTCACATCAATAATAACCAAAGAAACTAGGCTCTACGGAATAAAAGTGGATTCGAGGAGTGAAAACCTTATTGTTAGGTTCAAGAATGGTAGAAAACACTCAATAAAACACCTAGGGTGGTTCCTTACCTCTCAAGAACAAAAAGTGCAGAATAAAACATTTTTGGAGTTTATTTCTGACTTAAGGCACGTATGTCCCACTACGGCATCCCTAGTCCCACCATAGTGGTCGTTCCCCCAGAAGGAAGATCCTGCCTCGGCCTATTGCACAAAAACACTAAACAATTTTTAAAATTCTAAAACCTCCATTTCACAACACACCTTCATCTCATGACACTCAGAAAAAAATACTCGTTCACGCAAAGATCAATTTCGGGAGTCCCACTCGCCCAAATTATATTCTGTAAAGTTGTACAGTTTCCTTAACATTTAGATATTTAAAAAAAATGATAAAATTCCTAATTAGACCTCTTGTTTATTACAATATTTTCCTAGACCATACAGACTCTGATTTCTTCCTAATCTGAACTAGGTTGGGAAATTTCCAGATACTACCAAAAAGTTTTCTGGACCAAAATTTTCCCCCCTTGGCTTTCCTATAACCATGGGAACAGTTTGTTACATTAGATACAAATTTACCCCACTCGATCCGAGTGAGAAACTTGCAAAACAAGATAAAGCAAGACTGGAGTAGTATTTGAATTATCGAACAACTGGGGTACTTCTATTGCATGTCCTTCTCAGCTTCCTAACTAACTTTCTCAACTGGACTATGCTTCCATTAAAATTTCATGGACTTAATCTCCTTGTTCCTCAGCTTTCCAACATCATGACCGAGAATTGCAATTGGTTCGTCCTCATACTAATGGTCCTTCTCTAACATAGTTGAGTCCCATTTTATGATGTAATCACATCACCATGATATCACTTCAACATGGATACATGAAATACCGGATGAACTCCTTTTATGTTAGGAGGTAAGGCCAATCAAAAGTTCACTGGGCTCAAATAGCCCAATGTATTGAAGACTAAACTTGCCCTTCTTGCCGAATCTGATCACCCCTTTCATGGGTGATACCATAAGAAGCACGTTCTCACAGGTATGAAATTACATGTCTCTTATCTTTATAGTATGCATACTTCTTCTGTCTACTTTGGGCTGCAAAAAGGATTATCTTGAATACTCCTCAATTAATCTTCACCATCCTTCACTAAATCGACCCCCAAAGGTATCACATCTCTAGCCTCAAATCATAATATGGGTGACCTATATCCTCTCTCATATAGGGCCTCAAATGGTGTCATATAAATTTTGTAGTGGTAATTATTCTTATAGGAAAACTCACATAAAGGTAGAATTTATCCCATGTCCTCCAGAGTTATTCACACATACCCTCAGCATGTCCTTTAGCACTTTAATAGTCCTCTCTCACTGCCCATCCATTTGCGGATGGAAGGTTGTGCTAAAGGCGAGTTTAGTACCCAACTCCTCATGTAATTTTCCCCAAACTTTGGATGTGAATTGTGTACCACAGTATGATATGATAGAAGGGGCACCCCATGTAGACTTACTATCTCTTTTACATACACCTTATCCAATTGTTGCATATTACAGTCTGTTGTGACTAGAATAAAATGGGCTAACTTAGTCTATCTTTCAACAACTACCCAAATAGTATCAAACTTCCCAAAGTCTTGGGAAGACCAACCACAAAATTCATAGCTATCCTTTTCCATTTCCATTTCGAAATTGGCTTTTTCTGAAGCAAACCTGCAGGCCTTTGGTGCTCATAATTTACTTATTGGAAATTTCGACACTTAGTCACAAACTCTGCTATATTTTTCTTTATGTCAGGACACCAATAAAGTCGTTTCAAGTCTCGGTACATCTTAGTCATACCCATATGAATGGAATATCTCGAACCATGGCATTCTTTAAATAGTCTCTGAATCAAGTCGCCTACTCTAGGAACACAAATATCCTTCCTTTAAAACTCAGTACACCTTCCGCGCCAAGAGTGGTCTATTGTGACTTTATAATCATCGTCTACTTCCTAAGCTCATCTAAATTTTCATCCTCAAACTGTTTGGTCTTGATCTCCTCAATAAAGGTAGCTCTAACCTTGATGCTAGCTAACACTTCACTTTTTTGTGAGATGCCCATTCGCATGAACTTGGATTATAAGGTTTGAATTTCCTTAGTGAAAGGCCATTTTGATACACTCAAGAAAGCTAAACTACCTATAATCACCACTTTTCTACTTAATGCGCCCGCTACAAAATTAGACTTACCCGGATTATATTGGATGGTAACATCATAATCCTTTAGTAACACCATCCACCTTTGTTGTCTAAAATTCATATTCTTTTGAGAGAAAAGATGTTCTGGACTAAAAATGATGGGTAAATACCTCACACCTAACACTATAAAGATAATGTCTCCAGATCTTAAGAGAAAACACTACCTCTACAAAATTTAAATCATGTGTTGAATAATTTCTCTCAAGCACCGTCAACTATCGTGATGCATAAGCTAAATAATTTTTTTTATGCATTTACACAGCACCCAAACCTAAATGTGAAGTATCACAATTAGCTGTAAAATCTTTAGTTTCCACCATTAGTGAAAAATTGGTGTTGTGGTCAAAAGAGTCTTGAGTTTTTGAAATCTCTCCTCACATTTTTTAGTCCATTCAAAAGGTACCTCTTGTTTGGTCAAATTGGTCAAGTGTGTGGCAATAGAAGCAAATTTTTTCATAAACTCACGATAGTAGCTAGCGAGCCCCACAAAACTCCTAATTTTGGTCACATAACTTGAATGAATCCAATTCCTAATCGCTTCAATATTTTGGGATACTACTACCATTACCCCTTCCTTTGAAACTACATGCCCCAAAAAGGCAACTGAAGTCAACCAGAATTCACACTTAGAAATTTTCCATACAACTTTTGTTTCCCAAGAATAGAATAATACGGATGTGCTGGGCATTCTCTTCCTCGCTTTTTTTGTTAAAAAAAACAATGTCATTTAATAAATATTATCATAAAAGAATCAAGAAAGTTTTGAACACCCTATTCATCAAGCTCATGAAAGTTGCAACCTCATTTGTCAACCCAAATAACATAACTAAAAACTCATAATGTCTGTAACGGGTCCTAAACACCCTTTTTGGTATATCCTCAGGCCTAATATTTAACTCATGGTAACCGAAATTCAATCAATCTTAGGGAAAACTGATGCACCCTGCAATCGGTCAAATGATCATCTATCTGAGACAGTGGATATTTGATCTAAATGGTGACCCTATTCAATTGTCGATAATCTATGCACACTCTCATACTACCATCCTTTTCCTTAAGAAACAAGACCGGAGCACCCCACAGGGAAGCACTAAAACGAACAAATCATTTATCAAAAAGCTCTTGGATTTGAGCCTTAAGCTTTCTCAACTCTGTCGAAGCCATATGATACGGAGGAATAGAAAAATGAGTTGGTTGGCAGGTTCCAAGTCAATACAGAAACCTATATCTCTATCCAGAGGCATGCCAGGTAAATAAGTAAGGAACATATCTCTAAATTCTGACACCAGGTAGACTCAGTGGAGGGAGACTAAACCTCAAAATCCATAATATGAGCTAAATAATCCAAACAACCCATCCCCACCAGTTTCCTAGCCCTAATGGAGGATATGATCTTAGTTGTCTTAGGTTTGTACACCCCTTCCCACCTTAACTTTATCCTACTCGGATCTCTAGAATCTTAGACTTTTATGGAAATTTAACACATCATAATACAGTGAAAACCAAGTCATGCCTATGATTATATCGAAGTCAACCATATCCAAAATCACCAAATCAGCCTAAGTCGGAAAACCCATATACAAGATAGGACAACCATGATAGACATGGGTGACTACGACAGACTCTCCAACTAGGATAGAAACATGGATGGGGGCATCAAGTATATCACCATTCAAAATAAATTCTGAGTCTAATTACATTAAAACATAAGAATAAGTGGAACTTCGTTCAAATAACATATAGACATCCGGTCACAAACAAGAATAGTACATGCAATCACCACATCAGAAGCCTCTACCTCAGCCTTACTCGAAAAGACATAACACTGAGCCTTGTCATCTTTATGGGTGACTTCCTTGCATAGCTCTTTTGCACCTCTACCTATATAATCGCTTCCCCGACCCCACGGCCTAGCTGATTTCCTTTTCTCCTACCTTGTGGACGTCCTCGACCATTATTACAATTTCCCGTGGGTACCACAAGCTTATACTACTGTTTCGCAGAATCAAATATGCACGGTGGGGAAAATATCTCCCTATATGCCCAGGTTCTCTACAACTATAAAAAGTGCGATCAAAATATAGCATGCCAAGGTGCGGTTTCCTGGCTATCCTGAATCATATTCTGAGGTGGAGTTCCCAATAATTACCTATAGACATGGGCATAGCGTACTAAATTGGCCAGGTTGCAAGTGTTGGTCTAACCGAACCCCTAAAGTAACAACCTTGATATTTCCCTGAGTTCTTCGCTTACTTGGTAAATGCCTTATCTTGTTTGTATCGTCTCACCCCCTCAAGTTTCTTCAAAAAATTTATCAGTTCATTAAAACTTTTTTCTGGCAAAAGTCATGTGCACAGACAATACATGTAGCTCAGAATTCAGTCCCTTAACAAATAGATAGATCCTCTCTTCCTGGAGTATTCACCAATTGCGTAGCATATCTAGACAAACTATGGAACTTAGCCTCATAAGTAGCCACATACATACCGCATTGCTCCAAAGCCAAGAACTTATCCTTCTTACGGTTTCTCAAAGTCTGTCACATACTTTTCCAACAGCGGGGCATGAAACGGTGTAAAATTGAGTGGAGTAAAGTTTATGATCTTCATTCCACATAATCTCTCCACCACTTCTTAGCCTCACCATGAAGTTGAAAACACATAAATTCTACCTCATGCCAATGGAAAATTCCCAACTTATGAAGCCTCTCATTAAAAATCAGAATGAATTCACAGGCAACCTCATTCACAGAACCAAGAATCACACAAGGCTTCAGCTTATGAAAGTTAGTCAATATCACATGTTCATTACCAGTCATAACAGGGCCTAACAACGAACGGAAGAAGGCATCAGTACCTACATTTCCACCCACCTTAGGGCAGTGTTAGCAACAGTTTGGCGGGATCTTGAGTTGCTTGACTTCGAGAAGAACTCCAAGACCAACCAATGTTTTTACAAACAACATAATTTGTTGAGATAACACTGGGTCTAAGGGAGGAATACGTGTAGTCTCAGCATGTACCTCTTCATCTTGTAAAATATCCTTATCATTATCAACCTCCACATTCTCCTCTATCTCTTCATGTTGCGCAAAATGACTCTTATTTCTTGTAGAATTATCAATTGTTGCTCCATTACGAGTAGGTGTTTTCTTTCCTCGACCTATGCCCCTAGGTCTTTCTCTGCACCTACCTTGATCGCGACCTCTGGCTGGAGACGTCTCGGCTGGTTCATTGATAGGAGCTACTGGCCAGACACTGTTGAATCTAGTGTTAACCATTTGCGGATAGAAGAGTGAATGAGGTTAGATACCAATTCGCATCCCTCATATACCAATTGAACCCAAGTTATAGCATGAAAGTTGACAAGATATAAATAGAGAGATTTCATAAATACCAATAGCCTCTTAAAGAAAAGTACAGACGTCTTTGTACAGTTACACAAGGCTCAACTAGACACATTTTGGTACATAGAAATCAAACCTAGGACTCAGATACCAACTTTGCATGACCGAGACCGTCGTGAGTGGCGTACACACTAATTTTCTGGTGGGCTAACCATAACTAGTAACCAACTAACCTCAAACTAACCATTTAAAGATATGAAAACATGTATAAATGAAGCAAATTGAGTAGAGTTTCCATAAATTCAAAAGTCTATTGAATCAAATGTTGAAATAATGTCTAGAACCTGAAAGTCAATATACTAAAACATCTAAGGTTAAACCATAATTCTAAACTAGAAAGGAAAAACTCCAAACTAACATACGAATAACTAACTAGAAAGTCTAGGTCAAAAATGTGGACTTAAATAGGAAAAGAACTCATGGTAGCCCGGAAAAACTAGGTCACCCTTGAATTCAGAACTATCACTAATATTCTAAGCGAGGTCTGTTAATAACCACGTGAAGATGCCCCGTACTCAACAAAGAAAGATCAAGTGTGGTATCAATACACAACCACAGTGTATTAGTGGGCTCACGTGGCTATGCCACTAAGTGCAACATACATATTCCATTAAAACATAATAATAACATGCATACACCAAGCATATAAAATATCGACAAAAATTCCACATTATTGACCATAATATATATAAGTAACTAGTCATTGGTCTCCACATGGAACATATACTCAAACAGTTAGTGTGCCGATACGTGGTACCCGATCATATGTTTATCCCAGAACATGGAAACTGATCCCATATTTCTGTTGGAACATTGCAACTGATACCAGTTACTGTGTCGTAATGCAATAACCGATCCATTCAACAAGCTACAATCACAATAACAATTATATATTCAAAGTCTACAATCACGTCATGATTCAAGGCATTCATTATTCATCTATCCTGATTTACAATTAGTGTGATCCATAATGCAACATTCACATACATGCATATACTATAATTAAGCAACAAAAATCATACAGTACACAACATGAAATCACAACAATCACCTACCTCGAAACAAGCTTGAGTACCCTAACAAACTTCAATTATCATTTTTGGATCCTTTTCGTTTGTCTTGGTCAACAAACAATAGATATAACACATAAATCAATAAACAATGTAGTTACCCGGATTGAAGTCAAAACTATCAACCCTGGATTATACTTATGATCTCAATATCTAAATTAGGCCTTTTTCCCACCATGATTCTCATATGAAAACGCACCCCCATCAATAATATCCCAAGAAACTAGGTTCTACCAATCAAAAAGTAGATTTGGGGAATGAAAACCTTGCCTTTTGCCTCAAGAATGGTAGAAAAAATCTTCAATAAAATACGTGGGGTCGTTCCTTAACTCTCAAGGTTGAAAAGTACAAAAAAAAACTTGTTTGGGGTTTATTTCTGACTTAAGTCGCGTCTTTTCAGCTATGGCAGCCTCGCCCTAGGGAAAAATCCCGCCTCAACGGCTTCCACATAAATAGTAAGGAATTGTGAGAATGTTAAAACCCCATTTCACAAAACACTTTCATCCCATGACACTCGGAAAATATCGATACAAGCTAAGATTAATATTGGTTTCACTCGCCCGAATTCAATTCTGTAAAGTCGTACAATTTTCTTAACGTCTTAGCTATCTACCCAAAAGATCAAATTCACAATTAGACCTCTCGTTTGTTACCAGATTTCCCTAAACCTTATGGACTCCATTTTAATCCAAATGTGGACTAAGTTTGGAAATTTCCAGATACTACCAAAAGATTTTTCGGTCCAAATATTTTTCCCGTTGATTTTTCTATAATGACGGAAATAGGTCATTACATTTATTACGGTTGTTTATATCTATGGATTATAATCTTTATTAGACCATTCAAAATATTATATCTCAAACATGAAATAATATTTCAATAAATCGATACTATGAAAATTATAAGAAATATATCAAAGTAAATACTTTTATGTATAAGATATTTTAATTAAGTTTTATATATATATATATATATAT
Source organism: Solanum pennellii (assembly GCF_001406875.1). NCBI lineage: Eukaryota > Viridiplantae > Streptophyta > Magnoliopsida > Solanales > Solanaceae > Solanum > Solanum pennellii. Next base: position 11,153,558 of record NC_028643.1, on the reverse strand, counting down.
ATA